>NC_056744.1:1470566342-1470866342 GCF_019279795.1 Protopterus annectens
CAAATATAATTTTTATATTATGTTCTAGACTGGTAACATAATGCTATATTGTCTGCAAAAAGGGCTATTTCCTCCATCTGTATATAATTGCTTCATTGTCTTATGTCCCCTATATAATGACGCTAAATACAAAGCAAAGAAAAATGGTGAAAGTGGACACTCCCTGTCTAGTTCATCTTGTGAGGCTGAAAGCTTATGACAGTTCACCACCTCATTTTACCTTGGCCTGAGTTCCTCGGTAGATGTTAAATGTTAATGTTGACCATGTTTGTAGAAACCCAAATGCCTCAAAAATATTCTTCATAAATTCCCACCTCAGTCTGTTAAATGCTTTTCCAAAATCTAAATCTTTGAACATGAGTATATTACTATTGTGTGATGCAGCTTTTGGGATCATAAGAATAGTGTTAATATTGTCAGGCATTTGTCTACCTTCATTTAGAGTGATCCGGGTTTATTATTCTCTTGCACTCTCTGCCATTCTTTTTTGTCAACATTAACAAACATTTTGTAGTCATGATTCACAAGTAAAATGGGTCTATATGACCCGGGATCAAGAAAACTTTCCATTCCTTTGTTATAAATTCCACTATTGCTCCTTTCCAAGAAAAGGACACATCCTGTCCCAGAAATAATATTGTTCATAGGTTCATAGGTGTGTACTAGGCTAATGGTCCTGGGGCCTTTACAAGCCTAGCCATAGGATTAACCTGGCATAGTGCCACCCGACCTTAGTTCCCAGTGCCTCTGTCGAGTAGAGCCACTGGTGTTATCCCCAGGGTGAATTTTCTGTTTCAAATCCACTCATCAAGACGTCTCTTGAAGAGGGTCAGCAAGGTGCTCTGGTTGACATGTATGGGAAGTCTGTTCCATAGCATGGGGAGTCTCTGGGTTATGAACCTATCCCTCCAGCATGTTCTGTTAATTGTGGTAATGAGGTTGAGGTCTCCAGAGCGTGTGGTGCCCAGGGATTCGGATTTCTTTAGATGTAGCATTTCTAACAGAGCTGCATCAGACATGGCTTTGTAAGTTAAGCAGAGATCGCCTCTATGTAGGCGATATGAGGCAGAGAATAGCTGGGAGTTTTTTGAGTCTGTCCATATAGGACAAGTGTTTAAGGCCTAGGATCCTCTTTGTGAGGTACTTTTGCGGCTTCTCCAGTTGTTGCAGGTGTCTAGTGAGGTACATGCCAAATGGGGCATTGTACTCGATGATTGGCCTAATGAGGGAAGAGTAGAGAGAGACAATGACCTCTTTCTTCCTGGATGCAAAACCCTTAGTAATGAGATGAGGCACATAGAAGGACTTTCTGACCACAGTGGCAATGTGGTGATCAAAAGAGAGGTTGCTGTCAGCCTGTGTTCCCAGATCTCTTATAACGTCTTCTGTGTTCAGTGGACTATCATCAATGTGGTAATTCATGGGAACCTTGTTTTTCCCAAAGCGGATGACGACACATTTTTTGGCAATGAGCTTAAGGCCATGGTTCTGACACCAGTTGCTGGTGAAAGTGAGGCCAATCGGTAGCATGTCAACATCACTTGGGGAGTTAATAATAGCTCCCAACTTGCAATCGTCTGCAAACTTTGTCAGCCAGAGTCCCTTTGTGTTGGCCTGGACTTCAGAGAAGTAGATACCAAACAGGAGAGGACCTAGGACCGAACCCTGTGGGACTCCCCTCATTACTAATCGGCAGTCTGACTTGGAGTCAGCGACTTACACACTGTCGGTTCTACCTGTGAGCCAGTTTGCAATCCACCTAGTGATATAGGGGTTGATGCCAAGCTTAGTGAGTTTTTCTATGACTCCTGAGTGGGAATGGTATCAAAAGTCTTGGCCAGATCAAGTTAGGCTGTATGAACCACCTTGCCTTCATCCACAGCTCTGGTGACTGACTCAAAGAAGTCAACCAAGTTGAGCAGGCATGATCTACCCTTCACAAAACCAAACTGTGTGGGATCAAGAGTTTGGAGATTCCCTATATCCTTGTTTATTAGGTCCATGATGATGCATTCCATAGCTTTGCATATCAGACTCGTCAGGCTAATGGGGAGATAGTTGCCAGGGTCTGTAGTTGCTCCTCCTTTGTGGAGAGGGATAACTGTAGCAGTGTGCCATTTGGCAGGGACAAAGCCTGAGGTGAGGCTGTGACTGAACAGAGCACACAGGTGAGGTGCCAGTTCACTCTGTAGTTCATGTAGAACACAACCAGGGATATTGTCAGGTCCCATAGAAGCTGAATTCTTGGCCTTGGACAGTGCTGTTTTAACCTGTGCAGCACTAATACTGGGTGCCTGGCAATCTACTGGTATTGTGATTGGCCTTTGGGGGTTAAAGTTGGCACTGAATCTGTCGGCCAGTATACTGGCAATATCTGTTGGCTCATTATAGGAGGTACCATTGTGCAGTAGCTCAGAGCAAATCAGGGCATTGCCATGGAGATTCTTTACATAACTATAGAAGGCCTTGTGGTTGTCTTTACTATCTGCTGCAATTCTGTTTTCATACCTAGCTTTAGAGGATTTGATGAGGGATCTCAACTTTTTGTTAAGGCAGATAAGGGAGTTTTTCCAGTCTTGGGACTTCACCTTATTCCGCATCAGTTTCCTCCTTCTGTTGTAGAGTTTGTTTATGGCAGGGGACCACCAGATTGGCTTCCTTTTTTTGGAGGAGAGTGTCTTGGTTCTTTTGGGTATGGCAAGATCCATGCATTTGTGTATGTGTTCATAGAGTGCATTGGTTTATGATTCTGCATGACTGCCGTGAAGTTAGCCACCTCTGTTTTTAGGATCCCAATGTTAGCTTTGGAGATGTTTTACATGGTGGTTACCTATGCTGGGGGAGTGGGAGGGATGTGGATTTCCAAGATGGTTAGTTTGTGGTCGGATCTAACCAGGGAGGAGCTGTCTATTGGCAAAGAGCAACGGTCGCCCATGTTAGTAATGACCAGGTCAAGGATGCTGCTACCTCTAGTGGGGGTAAGAACGAGCTGGTCCAGGGCATTGGAATTAATGAACTTCAGGAAACGTTGGAGAAGTGTATTGGTACATGAACAGTTTACCCAGTTAATGGAGGGGTAGTTGAAGTCGCCTAGTAAGAGAGTGTTAGGTTGGACCCTAATATTCTCCAGGGTGCTTAGGAACGTGGAGTGGGAGTCTTGGGACATGGTTGGGGACCTATAGCAGGCTACGACCTGAATCGCTGTCTTACCCAATGTTAGCTGCACTTGAAGTATCTCTGATGCATTATGTTGGGCTACCATTCTGGAGGTGTGCACATCCTTTATGAATATGGAGACACCACCGCCTTTGGAGCTTCAGTCTAAGTTCTGGGGCCGAAAGGTGTGGAATGAGTTATAGCCTGGTAGTGCAGGGGTGCTTTCTGCTGCCTTGAACCATGTCTCTGTTACAGCACAAATGTCGATGTTCTCCATTTTAAGGAGTGCCTTAAGTGAGCGCATTTTGAGATTTAGACTTCTAGCGTTGAGCAACATGACTCAGATTGCATTTGTTTATAGCTGTTACGGTGGTAATTTGGTCTTTGGAATACCACCTACAAAAGACACTACAGGAGTGGCAAGAGCCTTGGCCAGTATCCAGAAGCCCAGGGGTGACAGACGAAGGGTATCGCTGGCAAAGCATCGAGGTCTGTCAATCATGTCATCCAGGTGGACAGATACTAGATCCCCTTAGAATGACACCAGAAACTTAGCCAATTGTTGAAATCAATCATTTTCTGCTTGTATTGTGGTATCATTCTGGGTGATGGTAGGATGCTGCTCAGGGCTAGGGTCATTACTGCCTGGGCTACATAATCCAAGCTTGACAAAGTCATATTTGTTCCTGTTGTTGAGTGAACTGAGTGCATGGGTTATGTGTCAGATCCGGGCACCTGACAGGCAGCTAGCTGGCTGTTACTTTCTCCTTATTCAACCTAGTGAGTGGGACATCAGTGTGCCTCACTATCGAGTCACCTATGACTAGTGTGTTGGGCATGCTGTTTTGCCTTAGGGGCTTTGGTTGAGTGGCACACTGTTATAATAGCCAGACTTTTATCTCCTACTCTTCCCTTTTCCACACTTCTATCGGAATTCCATCACAACCATTGGTTTCCCTGTATTCCTGTTCTTTGTTGTTTCTTTAATTGCAGTTTCCCTTATTTCTGATGTTACTTCCTCTCTTTCTACCTCTGTTAACTGAGAAAGCTGCAGCTGTCCCAAACATATTGCTGTCTCCTATGCTGAGCACTGCTCCCATTTTCTACACCTTGCTTATATAGTGTACTGTAATCATTTACCATTACATTCATTATTTTTCCTTTACCCACTTCCTTCCTACCATTATCATAATTCCTGATTTTAGTCATCATCACCTAAATCTTTTGTTCCCTTAAATCTTGAGCTAACAATTTAGTTGCTTTAGGGATATTGTCAACAAATAGTTGTTTTAAAATGACTGCACTGTACTCATTCTTGTTTTCCATGTATGCTTGAATAGACATTCTGGCTTCTTTCAGTTTATCTTCAACTTACTGTGTTCCATGTTTTTTTTCTTTTATAAATCCATTACTTTTTAAGCCCACTGGACATCTCTTATTCCGTGTGTTACTTGTTTTCACTGCAACCATATTTCTAATCTTCATTTTACAACTAACCCAATTATTTGCAAGCTCTTTACTACTTACATTGAAATTGGATAGCATTTAAATTAAAATTTGACCTAATTAGTTATTACATACCTTCATTTTCAGAAATGCTACAAAATGCCAATGATTATTGCAATAGAAATTTATTTCCTTTCAAAACTTATTTGTACAGGTGCATTGTCTGACGCTATCACCAGACATGTTTCATGTTACAGTATTTTTTCGATATGTAACAGCTAATCCTGCTCAAAAGCCATTTTTGTTAAAAAATGTGTATATTCCACCTCATTCTGTCTTATTTTCATCACTTCAATAAGCACAAATACATGCATATATTCCTCTAAGTATCTTCCCTCAGCCAGTATTCCATGATACATTTACTGTCCAGAGATAGCTTCCTTACTTCCTGTAGTGTTCCAGTCTCCTGTTTCTACCATACAACCTTGATGAAAGGCTACAAATTCTCTGGTTATATTTTCTACATATTCTCTCGCTGTTTTTGACGGAATATATAGTGCAGCTAGTGTAATTATTCCATCCTGCCAGCAGTCTCTCGAAACTACAACTATCCCCTATCTATCTTCATTTGTTTCTCAATCTTTATTCCTTTATCCTTTTTAATTACTATTTAAGACCCCTTTCTTTTGCTCTCTTTCCATTCCAGCAAATAAACCCTCTTTCCTATTTTTATTTATAAAACCTTTGTGTTTGTTTTATAATTCTGCTGCATTTCCTATAACATTATTATTTGTGCATTACTATTATAAATATGTTATTTATTTATTTATTTATTTATTTATTGGTAATGTTCAACTATGACTGATACAGTTTTCAGTGGAGAAAATTTCCACAGTTATTGCAATTACAAGTATGCAGAATATTACAAAATACACACATGAAACAACATAGAAGTTTTCAATTGTACATGGATAAAAAGTTATACAGTTTTACAATTACAAAATGCAGAAGATTCTTCACATATACACATATATTGAAATATTGTGCATTTTTCATTGTGAATCAGATATATATGTACATTAAAACTGTATGTACAGTTTAAGATCTACAGTTGAAATGTCAAACATGCTACGTATGAGCTAGTGCATTAGCATTCCAAACTAATAAGTCAATTTTGGGAGAAACTTCCAGTATGGCACTAATGGAGTAAGTTGTGATCCATCCTTGCTCCGCAGGACCACAATTTTAAATAAAAAAAAACAGGTTATAATTTAGTCCACCGTCTAAATACATGCTATTTTTCGGCCACACAAGAAGGTTTGAGTACATGTATACTTACAATGTGATCTGTGTTTATCTTTGTTCTTACTATTTGTTTACTTAAAACGTTTTTTTCTGGGAGCTTTTCTCCTCGGGTCTCTGCTGAAAAAGGGCTTCTAAGAACCCAGACAGACTAACCCGGTTAACAAATGTAAAAATACAATAAATGTAGATGAAGAAAAAAAATGGAAGAAATTTATCAAGGATCCTGTATAACAAGAAAACATGGCAGGCAAACCTGAGGAGTCCATAAAATATCAACCTCTGGAAAAGGAAATTATCCTAAAAGAAGTCTTTATGCAGGTAAAAAAAAACATTATAGAAAATCTGAGAAGTATATACTAGAGAACAATAAGAATATTCAGAAAATGATGAGGGCAGTCAATGAACACTCTGACTTACCCCAGTCTCTAATTCATGAAAACAGTAACTGAAAACCCATGTGGCCACCCTCTAAGGCAAGGTCGAAATTGTTACAGCCACCCTTGAGGATGAACAGAGTAGGGAAAGAAGAAACAATATCAGAGTGAGTGAAGTTGCAGAAAGTTTGGAAAGAAGGAACTGAAGGGAATTTGTTAAGATAAAGTTGGAGGAACAGACACAACTGCAGGAGGATGGCATCCAGATCAAATGAGCACACTGCACCACATGGTTCCCTGCTTGGGACAGATCAAGGCTTCCCATTCCAATTACAGTCCACTTCACCACTTACTGTTTGAAGGAAACAATTTTATCGCTCCAAGCAGTAGACTGAAATGTGGGGACTCTGCCATATTTACAGATATACAAAGTTTCACAGATTTTGTCTCACATTTTTGGTCTGTTCTTCATAACGTGTGTTTTTCTGGCAAATCTGTAAGGACAGAATTCACTAAATAATGTCAAGCACTTGAATTTCATCCTTCAGAAAATGCATGGTAATGCACGTTTTTATCCAAACAACTTTCTAAGTTTATAACAGCAATTTTTTTTTATTTCTCTCTGTTTTTGGGGCCTTTGTACCCCCATTATTTTTGGCTTTGTCAAAATGTCTTGGGTTAAGAAGTTCACAGGTATGGACCTAAGTAATACACTACTTTGGACAGGACACAGATGTTAACATATGAAGAGGTTTGGAGGGCCATAGTGACAAATGTCAACAAAGGGTAGTGTGTGTTTGTGTGTGACATGTGTGGGTCATTGGGAGGAGTCAGGTAGACTGGCCAGGCAGAAAAAGGTACCTCCAGTGTCATGCTATGTGTGCACCTGTGCTAGGGCACAGTTCTGGCCAATAATGCAGCACTGTGCTAGGATCTAGTAGAGAGGTTCAGGGCACTTGCAGGAAACATACCCTGACTGTGCACTTCTGGTGATGTTATGAGTGGTCTCCTTATGAGCAGCCTGACACATATGCATCCATATTGCTCCATACTGCCTTCAACACTAAAGGTGGTGTGAATGTGAAAATGCTACTGGTCCTAGATTGTGTACTCCTCCTCCCACAGTAAGCCTCCTCACCAGAGGCAGAGGTGGGCTAGCCACAGGAAGTGCACTGCTCTTAATGTGCAGCTGCAAAGGGGAACCAGCTGTGTACAAAGTCCCTATGCCACTTGTCCATAATACTGTACATCTGAACCATGCACTCATGCAGGTTTAGACACAGACCACATACCACACCAAATAGCTCAGCTGTGGCTGTATTGGTCTATTCTTTTCCCTGTGTTATAGCCCATTGGTCTCTACTTTTCCCTATATTATGGCTTTGCACAAACACTGAGTAGCTGCCATGGCGGAACACAGCTCATGAGGAGGGCAGTATCTGTGGCTTGTTTATCCACAGGCACACCAACCCCCTGAAGTCATCATCACACTCAGTGGAGCTGACATCAACCAAGGGGGACTGTGCTGCTACGATAGTGACTCTTTTGGCAGATCTGCTGGAATCTTTCTGTCCACAGATGCCATCCCGGGCGTGTGGAGTCAGTTGCACAAGCGTAAGAACTGTGTCTGTGGAAGGGGTGGTGGGGATATGGCCATCTTACTGAACAAGTCTACCACTGATACTGTGACTTCTGAAAGTATTAGGATTTTGCTGCCATCATCACTGCAGCCACACAATTCCCCAACATCAGACAGGCCTATATGCATAGTTAATGACAATGATACCACAGCACCTGTGAAAACATCAAAATATTACTCAGACTAAGTAAAAAACCCTTCATTAGCACCCACTGTGCAGTAAAGCTATTTCTAAAGAGTGTTATATAAAAAATGAAGTTATGTACTCACCATAATGTTCCCTGTTTGTAGTCCATCTCGCCCTTCATTCTTACATATGGGTTCCTCGGCTGATTACAAAGCTCAAAGTCTCTCAGCTGGCTCGTGGCAAGGTAGGTATCCCATAGTGCACTAGTAAGAATCCCCAGATCTTGTTTGCTGCTGTCTAAAAAAGTGATAGAAGGTATTTCCACATGGAACAACAAAGATGAAAGGTCTCCACCCTACAGAAGATAAATACTATCTTATCTCCAGATCTTCCAAGGATACATGGACGGGCTAGGTGGGTGGGTTCGTAAGAATGAAGGGTGAGATGGACTACAAACTTGGAATGTTATGGTCAGTGCATAACTTCTTTATGTTCTGTAGTCTTATCTCGCCTTCATTCTTATATATGTGACAGCGTCCCTAGCACCTTTTTCTCGGGTGGCTCACGGGAATATACTCCTAGGAACCATGGAACCAAAGGAGGCTCTACTCCTTGAGGCCAAATCCAATTTGTAATGAGTAATAAAGGTATGAGGGGTAGCCCAAGTTGCTGCTGCACATAAACTGTCAACTGGGACTCTGGCTTAAAAGGCAGCAGATGTGGATACGGATATGGTAGAATGAGCCTTAATTTTAAATGGGAGTTCTTTGCCACTGGAAGAGTAAATAAATGAAATACAATTT
This sequence comes from Protopterus annectens, assembly GCF_019279795.1. Classification (NCBI taxonomy): domain Eukaryota; kingdom Metazoa; phylum Chordata; order Ceratodontiformes; family Protopteridae; genus Protopterus; species Protopterus annectens. The sequence goes on from NC_056744.1 coordinate 1,470,575,193, forward strand.
GATAATGTTATCTTAGAGACTGGCATACCTTTTCTTGTCTCAGAAAAAGATACGAACAATCGGTCTGATCTCCTAAGCTCCTTGGTTCTATTTAGATAGAACCTTAACTGTCTGTGAACATCAAGTTAATGAAACTTATATTCTGCACTATTTGAATGATTAGGAAAAAAGACTGGCAGTTCAATAGTTTGATTCATATTAGAGTGAGAGCAAACTTTGGGGATGAAGGATGGATTTGTACGAAGGGAAACTCTGTCTCTATGAAAGATCAAGTAAGGAGGTTTGACTGACAGTGCTTGTAACTCTGACACTCTTCTGGTGGATGTAATGGCTACTAGAAAAATTGTCTTCCATGAAAGGAACTTTAATTCACAAGTATGTGCGGGTTCAAAAGCTGGGGAAGTAAGTTTGGACAGAACAAAATTTAGATCCCAAAGAGATACAGGTTCCTGAAAGGGAGGTTTCGACAAGGTAGTGCCTTTTAAAAAAGATTTACACAATCTGTAAGCCATAAGATTAGGTACATGTTGTCCCAAATGAAAATTGGAGATCGCTGCCAATTGAACTTTGATTGTAGCAGCAGCTAATCCCTGATGAAAAAGTTTGGTTAGGAATTCTAACACCAAGGGAATGGAGGCTGTGTAAGGATGTATGTTTTTTTCTTGTGCCCAAATAGAAAATCTTTTCCATTTGCTAGCATATAATTTTCTCGTAGAAGGCTTGTGAGAAGCCTTGAGGATATGTGTAACCACAGGTGAGAGATCATGAAGCCTGATTAGGGATGGAAGTGGAGCAGCCACGCTGTCAAGTTGAGGGTGTGGAGACAGGGGTGGAAGGTGCCTGACATGTGTCAGAAGGTTTGGTACTGGGTCCAGAGTCCATGGATCGTCCAGAAGATGAGGACCGAAAAAGGGGGAACCAAATCTGACGAGGCCAGTAAGGAGTGATAAGAATCATTTTGCTTCCCAAGGTCCTTGCTTTCTGGATCACTTTCGATATTAGCAGAAAGGGAGGGAATGCATAAAGAAGTCTCGAGGGCCAATTGTGAACAAGTCTCTCGATGTCTCCCCCGGGGGGGGATAAGGGAGAAGTAGCTGCTGCATTTGGCATTGATTGGACAGGCAAACAGATCGCAGCAAGGCTGTCCCCATTTGCGGAAAATCTGTTCCGTCTTTCTGATTCAGAGACCACTCATGACGCATCAAGATTGTCCTGCTGAGCTTGTCTGCTATCACACTGGTTGTCCCTGGGATATGTGTTGCAACTAGAAAGGGATGGGAAGATATCACCCACTGCCAAACACGAAGAGCCTCTCGACATAGGGGGTAGGATCTCGTTCCTCCCTGTTTGTTTATATACCATACCACTGACATACTGTCTGATTGGATTGCTACCGTCCCTAGAGGAAGAAAGTCGTGATGTGCTTGCAATGCTAGTAGCACTGCTCTCATCTCTAGGACACTGATATGTAAGTGAGCCTCATGTTCTTGCCATGTGCCTTGGACTGTCCTGCCTAGATAATGCCCCCCCCCAATCTGGGAGGCATTCGTGGTCACAGTAGCAACGGGTTGGCGAGGAATGAAAGGTGTCCCTGTCGTTAGCTGATTGGACAGAATCCACCAACGAAGGTCCTTTTTGCAAGTTTCTGTTATCAAAATAGGATGAGACAGAGGCAGCTGTTGAAGAGACCACTGGAAAAACAGTAGCCATTGAAGGATTCTCGTATGTAGTCTGGCTAGTAGGACTAGAGTTATAGTAGAGACCGTGGTTCCTAGAAGTTTGAGTGCTGTCTTGGCTTTGACTCTGTGTTGGGAAAGTAGACTGTATATCTGTTGTCTCAGATTTTGTTTTCTGTCTGCAGGAAGACGAGCCATCATGGCAACTGTGTCTATTTCTGGGCCTATAAAAGTCACATACTGAGAGGGTGACAAGGCAGACTTTTTCCAGTTTACAGTAATCCCTAGCTGAGTGCAGATTTGGATGGTTGAATCCCTGGCTTGTAGAAGTAGGTGCCTGGTGGTGGCAGTCAGGAGCCAGTCGTCCAGGTACAGAAACATCTGGAATCCAAGACATCTCAAGTGAGCCGTCACTACCGCCATGCATTTGGTGAACACCCTGGGGGCTGTGGTGAGACCAAAGGGCAGAGCACAAAATTGGTAATGACTGGCTCCCAGCCAAAAGCGTAAATGTCTCCTCGATGCTCTGTGCATTTTTATGTGGTAGCATGCATCTTAGAGGTCTATGGAGCACATCCAATTGTCTTTCCCTAACAGAGGGAGCATAGACTGCAGTGTTTCCATTCGGAACTTTGACTTCTTCACTGATTCGTTTAATTTGTTGAGATCCAAAATGGGCCTCCAGTCCCCTGTTCATTATGGCACTAAAAAGAATCTGGAGTAAGTTCCGAATCCTATCTGGTCTGTGGGGACGGTTTGGATGACTCTCTTTTGAAGCAACTTTTGGACCTCTATAGTTGCATGATCCCTGTGACTGGGTGGAACATCTGAGATTTTCTTGGTGGTGTGAGGTGGAAAAGAGAAGGGTATGAAGTATCCCCTGGAAATTATTCTTTGTACCCACTTGCCTTGGGTGATGTCATGCCAGGCTTCTGGATACAAAGATAAGTGACCCCTGACTGACTCCAGAGAAGCGCAGTCGGGCCCCACTTCAGGAGCACTGATAGGGATGTCCAAGAAAGGAATCACGGCCACCCTGATTTTGCGGACCCCCCCCTGCCTGTAGGGTGACGTCTACCATTACTTCCTCCTCCTCTGCCTCTGAAGGAGGAATTACCTTGTGCGTCCGGAAAAAATCTCTGAGATTTCCTGAACCACATTTTCCCGCCTCTCTGACCCTTAGGGTATGGGGGTCTATAAGGGACGGAAAAATGTACTCCACAGCAGAGAGAGTTTTCCATTCCTGCTCGCACCTGGTGAGTGTATCTTTTACCTTTGGTCCAAACAGACAGGAACCATCAAAGGGGGCATTGGTAAAAGTAGCTTTGAAGGGCTCCGCAAAGTTACACAAAGCATCCAGGAGTGTCTCATAAGGGAAACTCCTGAACCTGCTGCCCTGCTCGCTCCATCCGCTGCATACGATATCAGCCTCATGGAGGAGTTAACAATGGAGTTTAAGGTGGACAACTGAGCAGTAACCTTCTCAGGGACTACTTCAGCTAATGTACCTTAGAGAGCATCTCCTAGCTCCTTTAGGAGATCTCTTTGAAGTCTAGTAAAATGGGTGAGGTATTTCAGCGATCTGAGTGTAAACGCCGCTGAAGAGAAGATACGCTTCCCATATCTATCCATTGTTCGAGACTCCTTGTTCGGTGGATGGACAGATGAAGAAGTCTCCACTAGTTCCTTCTTTGTGGCTGCTGCCCCCACCATGGCATCTACAGGCACACCTTTAGTCAAAATCTCTTTCTCTTTGAGGGCCGAAAGAAATTTGTTGGGCCTTCTGGGGACTGGTTCCATGGCATCAGGAGTTTCCCCACACCTTTTGACTGACTAGATCCACAAGCTCATCCAAAGGTGGAGACACCCAAGAGGCTGAAGGTTGAGACCCAAAAGCCTTCAGGTACACTGACTCTTCATCAGAAGGGGTGACAGTGGACCAGCCGCCTCTCTGTTTCAGGATCTCTAGGATATCTACGAAAGAGATATCATCAGAGGACGACCTAGGGGACCCTTATGACTCCTCAAGGTCAGTGTCAGAGGTGATGGACTCATCAGGGGAATCTACATGCTACTTGCAAGCTCTCTTTCAAGGAGACTCCTTAGAAGGGTATTCTGGGGAGGTCTTGGTAGACTGGGGGCCACCCAATGGGGGCTCCTGAGGCTGCAGGTCTCTACTGTCAAGAAAGAGAGATGGTGCTGAGACAGAGGTCGAAGCTTGGAGGGGGCATTGGTACCCTTGTGTGGAGCTGAAAACCTAGACAGCACACTCCTCGTCATCTCAAAGGCAGATCTCTCTGGCTCCGAGGACACCCCCAGTTCCGAGGAAGCAGAAGTAGCCCTCAGCTCCAAAGTGATCAGCTCTGAGATAGATGTAGGATCCGAGCTCAAACTAGCCAACGCACCGAGAGGTAGGCTTGGAACCTAAGAAGTCCGGGTCCAAACATCCCTGTCGGGGCTGACTGGTGAGCTTCGGCTCCTAGACACCAAGGATGGCATCAAAGGTGTCGGAGCGAAACTCGACTCTGAGGCAGACAAGAGAAGTGCTGGAACCGAAGGTTCCACAAGTGGCACCAATAGCTCTGGCTCTGAAGGACCAACATGGCTCTGAGGAAGAACAGAAACAGGGAGTATGGCCTTAGACAGCTCCGGAACCGATTGGGTCGGAGCCAGCAACAAATTAGCTAGCAATGATGACTTCAAGAGTCTAAGCACTACTCTCTCTACATTCTCTTCAGAAAGACTCTTGGAGGATCTGGAAGACAAGGTAGGTGACCTAGATCTCTGCAAAATCAGAGATCTGAGAGTTGGGGAGACTGGTAATAATTCTCTAGACCAGCTCCGAGGTAAATGTTCAGTAGTCTGCTCCAAAACACTTGGGGCCGACACTGGAGTGTCAATATCGATAACCTCGAATGGCTCTAAGGACAGTGGAGCTGAAGAGGTAGAAGGTTTGTCCAATTTTGAGATTTTTGTGGAGGTTCAGTTAAAATAGTGGGTGTGGGAGAATGCCTCTTGGCTGGCTTGACCTTCTCTTTTTTAGAAGAGTAAGACCTGGAATGCAATGATGAAGAGCTGGCTAAATCCTCCTCAAAGGAAGCCTTAAGGAGACCTTTCAAGATCAATTTGTTCTTCCTTTCCTGGAGAACCTGAGAACTGAAGGAGTGACAAAAGGAACATGTCTCCTGAAGATGTATGGAACCTTGACAGCAAACACAATTACTATGTCCGTCAGTTAGTGACATTTTTTGACAGCATTTGAGACGCTTCTTAAAACCCGAAGGTTTATAATCCTTAGACTCCTTAGACATGTTTCACAAACACGAGAGGGAAAGCAGGAAGAGAGGACAAGGTCCTCTAACTTAAACGGGCCTAGCCCTGCTCAAGAACAACACACAAAGATGAGCAAAAAACTTAAATGGCCCTAGCTCTGCTGAGGAAACAACACTAGAGAAAAGTTAATAGAGGACTTGGTCCTCTAACTTAAACGGACCTAGCCGTAAACAGAGAAGAAGCTACATAAAGAATTTGCTACAAGAGTTGCAAAAATTCAACAACACGCTAACTAACTAGCTAATAAGAATTAGTAAAATACACTGCACACAGCTATCAATTATATACTACTATTCTAGTCAAAAAATACAATACTAGAAAAACTCCTAACTCAAACATGGACCTACGCTAAGATATGTAAATATAGCAAAAAACTAGCACACCAAGTAAGGGATACCACTCAGAGGAGAAAAAGGCCTGCGGAAGCGATGGCCAACAAGTTTTCAATAACAACTTTGTAAATTTTCAAAAACACACTACTATTTACTATCTATAATAACAACGACTAAGCTATATATACTAAGCTACTACTATTATGAAAAAAAAATCACTATGAACAAGAATAACGAAGAAAAATCTAACTTAGCCACGGCCAAGAAAGAGAGCACTTCTGAACTTGTAGACTCGGCAAACAAGATCTGGGGATTCTTACTAGTGCACTATGGGATACCTACCTTGCCACGAGACAACTGAGAGACTTCGAGCTTTGTAATCGGCCAAGTTGGAGCCAAGGATCGGCTCCAACCCCATATGTAAGAATGAAGGTGAGATAGGACTACAGAACATGTAATGTTTAACATTCCTAAAGTGGAAGGCCTCTAAAACAAAGAAGTCTTACTTGTACATTACATCACCTTGCATTGCACAGGTAATGCAGATAGTAACCCGAGTTCATTCATTGTAGAACCTTATGCAGCTCAGCACCAATGTGTCTATCATACCACTGTGGATGTCAGAAATGTCTGGACCCTATGCAGAGATTATATGTCTGCTATAGATGGTTCTGTCAGTAGACCATCTCCTATGACCCTCCACTGCTGTGCCAGTTTAGTTGCCTTATTGCATGCAGCAACAATCATATTAATGGCTCTTCTCTGGACTTGCTCATAGTTCCAATTTTCAGCAACACTGATGTCATCTGTCTTGTCCTGCCAGACACACATGTGCAAGTCCCAGTAAGATCTGTCATGATAGGTTCTTAGTATATTGATCTGTAAGGCTCTTAATAAACTTAATCTTGCATTCTCATGGTAATTATTAGCCCTTATACTTTCCAACATGATTATCCAAAGGTGGGTCGAACAAGTGTATGTTGGGGTAAATACACATTTCCCCTATCCACAAGGGCTAAAATGGGGGTGAATTTTCAGTTACCCATCCATTTTTATAAATTACATTTGAAAATAATAAAGGAAGTACTCTGCTTTATGTGGTTTAACAGGAGTGATATTCTCTATGATATATACTTATGCCCCTAGAATGTTTTATTAAGTTTGCTAACACCACTGGATGTGCAGATATGTAATGTGTTTGACAGAACAGGGTCCGTACAGGCTCTGTACATGAAACAGAGGTCACCTTTCAATAGCCTATATGATACCAAGAAGAGAGTCAAGGCTGCATAACAGGTCTTGTAACTTACAAAGCAATCCAGGATCAAGAATCAAGATATCTTCACTGTGAACCAATCACAGATACTCCTGGGGCAAAAGGCAATAGACTAACCAACAACTAGGAACCAAAAACAAAATCTACATTGTTTTGATAAAGTCTGTTCAATGTTAAGATGAAAATGCTAAACTATTACATTTTGGAGAAAGGTAGTGGTGAGCTGTGGATTTTATTTTTGGTACCTTTACTTTGATCCAGATGTTGACACAGCTATTGCTCTTGTGGAGTGAGCTCTAGGTTTAGATTGCAGGGACATACCTTTTTAATTACAGAAAAAGGAAATGCAATTTGATAACCATATTGAAAGTGACCGTTTGCCTAACTCAGGTCTTGAGAAGACAATAAACAACTGAACAGACTTTCTGAATTATTTAACTCTATGAAGATAGAACCTGGGTTGGCAATGAATATCCAGCATAAGAAAAATGTATTCAGCTTTGAAAATCTGAGGGAAAAAGACTGGTATGTTAATTGACTAATTTAAATTTGTTTTGGATGCCACCTTATGAAGAAAGGATGCTTTAGTCCTAAGGAAACTCTGTCTTTGTGGAATATCAGACAGTGAGATTTGCAGGAAAGGGTCTATATCTCTGAAATCCAACTGGCTAATGTAAGAGCTACCAGAAAGTTTGTTTTTCCAAGAAAGGAACTTCAAATCTGCTGATGCTGCTGGTTCAAAAGGTGGTTGAGTTAATGCTTGGAGCAGGATAGTAATACCCAGGTTGGTACTGGATCTCTGATTGGTGGTCATAGGAGAACTGTTCCTCCCAAAAAGACTTTAGGAACTTTTAACGATGCTACAGAAATGTAATTTTGACCTGCATGGAAATTTGACGAGCCTGATCTGCAAGGCCATGGAACGTATTATCATGGAACTTATAAACAAAGACATTGGCAACCTTAAAACACTGGAACCCACCCAGTTTGGGTTCGTGAAGGGCCGATCTTGTCTCCTGAACCTGACTGACTTCTTCAAATCAGTCTCCAGAGCCGTGGACAAGGGTAAGGCAGTCCACACAGCCTATCTGGACCTCGCCAAGGCCTTTGACACCATCCCCACTCTGGAATCATGGATAAACTTACTAAACTGGGCATTAATCTCTACGTCACTCGGGTTGCCAAGTGGCTTACTGACAGAACCCACACTGTAAAAGTAGCTGACTGGAAATCCAGCTCCAGATAAGTGACAAGTGGAGTACCTCAGGGTTCAGTCCTGGGACCACTCTTGTTTGGCATCTACTTCTCTACAAAAGGGCCTTACAGAAACAGATGCTTGGTGCCAGAGCCATGGGATCAAGCTCAATGCCAAGAAATGAGAAGTTATGTACCTACCATAACGTTCCATGTTAGTTGTCTTCTCTCGCCTTCTTTCTTGCTGGATGGGTTCGGAGCCGAACCTCGGCTCCGACTCAGCCTATACTAAAGCTCGAGAGCTAATTTTACCGGCTCGAGGCAACCCTATATCCCATGATGCTAGGCGGTAACTACCCAGATCTCGTTTGGTAGCTGAGAAATAATAGCCAATTCAGTCTCCCCTCTGAGGTGGAGGAGGAGAAAGGAAAACTCCCCAAATATCACTACCTGAAGCTGTATCTACCCCAGGACCAACTGTCTGGGCTTTCAATAGTGCAAGATAAGGTCCCTTGGAAGAAGGGGAAAAACCTTTCGGTCAGTCCAGGCTAGGGGGATGGTGGGCGGGACGCAAGAAAGAAGGCGAGAGAAGACAACTAACATGGAACGTTATGGTAGGTACATAACTTCTCAATGTTAAGTTGTCAATCTCGCCTTCATTCTTGCTGGATGGGACCGCGTCCATAGCACCTTCATCATGGGTGGCTCATTGGAACAGACTCTTGAGAACGGTGGAACCAAAATTTGCCCTGTTTCTGGAGGCCATGTCCAATTTGTAATGTGCAACAAAGGTATGAGGAGAGGCCCAAGTGGCTGCCGCACAGATAGTGTCTATTGGCACTTTAGCTTAAAAGGCTGCTGATGTAGCTAATGCTCTGGTTGAATGGGCTCTTGGCCTAGTAGTCAATTCTTTACCTCTGAGTTGATAAATATAGGTAATCACAGAAGACAACCACCTAGACAGGCCCTTTCTACTTTCTGCATCAGATAAGAATAGTTGATCAGATCTCCTGATTTGTTTAGTTCTGTCCAGATAGTAGCGGAGTTGACGATGAACGTCCAGACAATGTAGTTTTTGCTCCGCCTTGTTTGAATAATTAGGGAAGAAAACTGGAAGATCAATAGATTGATTTAAATTTGTCTGAGAAGCCACCTTGGGTAAAAAAGACGGGTTAGTTCTTACAGAAACTCTGTCTTTATGGAACACTAAATAAGGAGGACGAATGCAGAGGGCATGAAGTTCAGATACTCTCCTAGCAGATGTAATGGCGACTAGGAAGAGTGTCTTTCAGGAAAGTAACTTCAATGAACAGGAGGCCGCAGGTTCAAAGGGAGGGAGAATCAAGGATGCTAAAACTAAGTTTAAATCCCACTGTGGTGGGGGGTCTTTGATTGGGGGCCTGAGTAAAAAGATACCTCTGAGGAATGCCTTGCAAAGCTTATGGGACATGATACTGGAGTCCAACAAGCCTATGTGAAAACTTGAAATGGCTGCTAGCTGAACTTTTACTGTGGAGGAAGAAGATCCTGAATGAAAGATTTCAGCTAGGAAATCCAAGACCGAGTGTATTAGAGCAGTGAAGGGATCTATGTTCCTAGCCTTTGCCCAAAAGGAAAAACGTTACCATTTACTAGCATAGATCCTTCTGGTGGAAGACTTAAGGGAAGCTACAATAATATCCCGGACAGAATTTGAAATCATTGGAAGCCTGGCTAGGGACGGAAGTGGAGCAACCAAGCTGTGAGGTTGAGAGATTGGAGGGATTGGTGCAGCTGCCCTGATTGATGGGCCAAAAGATCTGGCACTGGATCCAGATGCCAAGGCTGCTCCAAAAGATAGCGATGCAGGAAAGGGAACCATATCTGTTGAGGCCAATAAGGGGCAATGAGGATCATCTTGGCTCTCAAGGCGGTAGCTTTCTGAATTATCTGTGTGATTAATGGAAAGGGGGGAAAGGCGTACAGAAGTCCCCGAGGCCAATCGTGGACTAGAGCGTCTCTGGGGGGATGGCCTGGAAGGGGGAAGAGAGTGAAGAAGTCGAGGCACTTGCTGTTTTGTGGTGTTGCAAAAAGATCGCAGCATGAAACCCCCACTTCCAAAAAATTTCGTCCGTCACCGATTGCTTGAGAGACCACTCGTGGGGCATGAGAATAGCTCTGCTCAGCCTGTCCGCTATGACGTTGGACTTCCCGGGGATGTGCGTTGCTATCAGAAACTGCTGAGAAGAGATTGCCCATTGCCAGAGTCTGAGTGCTTCTCGACACAGGGGATAGGACTTGGTTCCGCCCTGCTTGTTGATATACCATACTACGGACATATTGTCCGTCTGAATTGCAGTAGTCCCCAGGGGAAGAGAGTCTTGGAGGGCTTGCAACGTCAAAAGCACTGCTCTCATCTCCAGGACGTTTATGTGCAAGTGGCATTCGAAGGGTTGCCATGTGCCATGGACTGTCCTGCCCTGAAAATGCCCCCCCACCCAATCAGGGAGGCGTCCGTTGTGACTGTGGCGACCGGGGGGGAGGAGTAAATGGTCTGCCTTGATGGACTTGAGGGGAGACCATCCACCAAGATAGATGTTTTCTGCAAGATAGAGTTATTAAGATCTTGTGTGTCATAGGGAGCTGTTGGAAGGACCACTGGGAGAAAAGCATCCATTGAAGAAGCCGCATGTAAAAGCGGGCAAGGGGAAGAAGCGTGATGGCTGCCGCCATGAGACCTAAATCTTTCAGAACATACCTGGCCTGAATTTTGTTGCTCTGAAGGAGGACGTGAACATGATTTTGAATATCTAAGACCCTCTGCTCTGTTAACTTTGCTGAGAGCTGAACGGTGTCCAAGGTGGCGCCTATGAAGGTAATAGACTGGCAAGGCGACAAGGCAGACTTTTCTAAATTTAGAGAGATACCTAGCTCTTTGCAAATGTGAATGGTGTAATCTCTGGCTAGAAGAAGTTGATGCCTGGTGGTGGCAGTGAGGAGCCAGTCGTCTAGATATGGAAACACCTGGAATCCTTGACGTCTCAGGTGAGCTGTAACCGCTGCCATACATTTGGTGAACACTCGGGGGCTGTAGTGAGACCAAAGGGCAGGGCTCTGAACTGGTAGTGACTGGCTCCCAGCCGGAAGCGGAGAAACCTTCTGGAGCGCCTGTGCATTTTGATGTGATAGTACGCATCCTGAAGGTCCACTGAGCACATCCAATTGTCCTTGCCCAGAAGGGGTAAAATGGACTGTAGCGTAACCATCCGGAACCTTGTTTTTTTTTACAAACTTGTTTAGTTTGCTGAGATCCAATATTGGCCTCCAGTCCCCTGTTTTTTTTGGTACCAAAAAGAACTTTGAGTAGATCCTAGTTGGTCTGCTGGGACTGGCTGGATGGCTTTCTTTTTTAGCAGCTTTGATATTTCTAGTGCTGCTTGTTCCCTTAGACTGGGTGGAACGTCTGGAAGAGACCCCATTTGAATCGTTGGGGTTTGGATAAAAAGGATTTTGTAACCCTCGGATATGAGCGACTGCACCCATTTGTCTTGAGTGAGGGAGAGCCAGGCTTGTGGGTACAGCGATAATCTTCCCCCGACTGCCTCCGAAGGTGGACAGTCGGGCAGCGCCTCATGGATGCTGGAAGGGTTTGTCAGAGTGGGTTTCTCTGCTACCCTGATTCTGCGGACCCCCTCTACCTCTTGGATGGCGTCTGTTGTTGTTGTTCCCCCTCTGCCTCTAGGGGTGAACTGACCTCTTGCGTCAGGCGTGACTCCTTGTGATTTGCGGAACCACATTTTTCCACCCTTTTGACCCTTAGGATATACTCTAGATGGGGTTTAAAAATGGACTCCTACGGCAGAAAGAGTCTTGCCATCTTGTTTGCATCTGGTCAAAGTATCTTTCACTTGAGGTCCAAACAACGCTGAACCATCAAAGGGGGAGTTAGTGAAAGACGTTTTGAAGGGGTCTGCGAAGTTGGAAAGCCGCATCCAGGCGTGACGCCTCAAAGCCACACCTGTGCCTGCGGCCCTACTCGCTCCATTGGCTGCATATGAAATAAGCCGCATGGAGGAGTTGACAATGGAATTCAGGGTTCCTAGCTGTGAGTTAATTTTGTCCTGAGACCCAGCAGCTGATGGATCCTGTAGGACCTCACCCAGTTCTTTAAGAATGTCTCTTTGAAGACGGGTGAAGTGGCATAAGTAATTCAGCGACCGCATGGCAAAAGTCGCTGACGAGAACATCCGCTTGCCGTACCTATCCATTGTCCTAGATTCCTTATTAGGCGGATGGATAGGCACTGAAGGATCAGCCAGTTCCTTCTTGGTGGCTGCCGCCACCACCATGGCATCAACTGGGACACCTTTAGATAAAAATTGCTTATCAGAAGGGGCTGTTATAAATTTGGAAGGCCTCCGTGGGGTGGGTTCCATCGAATCAGGGGCCGTCCACACCTTCCGTGCCACCACTTCCATAAGGGGGTCTAAGGGCGGAGACACCCAGGAGGTGGAGGATCGAGAACCAAAAGCCTCCAGGTAAACCGACTCGTTCTCGGAAGGATTAAGGGAAGACCAGTTCCCCCTCTGTTTAAGGATTTCAAGGATATCAGAGAAGGAGACATCCTCAGAGGGGGACCTTGGGGATCCTTCCAACTCATCCAAGTCGGTGTCAGATGTGACGGACTCAGGGGAGTCCACATGCTTCCTCTTACATGTCCTCTTACGCGGGGGTTCACCTGATGGATCAGGAGAAACCTCGGAAGAGGAGGATATTCCCAATGGGGAAACCTGAGGCGTTGGATCTCTGTGGCCGATGGCGAGAGAGTGGGAAGAGACCTCAGCAGGCACTACAGTGGGAGGAGCTGATGGAGCTGACCGTAGAGCAGGCACTGGGGCCAGTACGCTCCTCATGACCTCGAAGGCGCCCCTATCAGGCAGGCTAGAGAGCTCCCGCTCCGAAGAGCTAGGAACCCCAGCCGGCACCGACAGGGACAGCTCCGCAGCCGATGTCGGGGCTGAACTCACCAACCCCGATGCTCTGAGAGGGAGAACGGGGTCGGACAAGGGTCCGATGCCACTCGCCCCCTTTGAGCCGGCGAGAGAGTCCAAGCGCCCGGATCCCTCCAAGGATGGCACCATGGACAAGATCGGAGCAGACGATGGAGCCGAAGGGGGAGGTATTGGCTCCGACATCACAACGGTCACGGCTCTGAGGAGCTCCGGCTCTGAACACTGGGGCAAAGTCGAAGGAGGAATAGTAGGTTGTATGGACATAGCCGCTGTCTGATGAGACGGGCTGTGAAGCATTTCGGCCAGTGCCTGAGACTTTAATAGTCTGCTTAACACCCTCTCAAGGTCATGGTCGGAAAGCCTGGAAGACCGAGAGGAATGGCTCCGATGGCTCCGCTCCGGGAGTAAAGGTGACCTCGGAGCCAAATGGATAGATTCCAGAGATGGAGATCTGGACCTCTTGCGTGTGGAGGGCATCAAGGTTGATGGAGCCGATGGAGCCGTAGACACGTCGGCTCCAGCCGGAGCCGACTCTGAAGATAGAGTCCTAGAGGCATCGGCTCCGGCCGGAGCCGATGCAGGCAGCTGCGATATAGAAGTATCAGCTCCATCCAGAGCCGATAGTGTCGCAGAAGGTGAGCCACCATCTGAAGGCTTAGAGCACAGAGCCGACGGTTTAGGTGGCTTCAAAGGCTTCCCCGGCACGGACTTAGCCAGGGAACCTTCGGGCTTTAATAAGCCCCTCAGGATCAACTTATTCCTGCGCTCCTGCAGGACTCTTGGGCTGAATGCATGGCACACCGAACAAGAGTCCTGCAGGTGCAGGGGTCCCAGGCAATAAACACAAGAAGTGTGACCGTCTGTCAGAGACATCTTCTGACAGCACGAGTCACACTTCTTGAAGCCTGAGACCTTTGTCTCCTTCGACATATTGCTGTCGAAAGGAAAACAACAATTGTAAGGATAGAAAAAACACACACACACACACACTCAAACAGACAGGGATACAGGGATACTAAAGGTACACTCACACAGCTAAGAATCCCTGTGAGGGAACTAAGAATAAAACGGAAGGGCCTAAGGCCTAACCTAGGGTGGAGTATGACTGGGATAAGGGATAAAAATAGGAACTAAAAATTTTAAATAACCGAAAAACTAGCCTAATTAGAAAAAATATATTACTATTCTAGGGGAAAACTAAGTAGAAAACTAAGATTTTTCCGAAAATTATTCACTAACCTGTGAGCCGGTAAAAAGAGCACCTCGCTAGCGAAAGCGGCAAACGAGATCTGGGTAGTTACCGCCTAGCATCATGGGATATAGGGTTGCCTTGAGCTGGTAAAATTAGCTCTCGAGCTTTAGTATAGGCCGAGTCGGAGCCGAGGTTCAGCTCCGAACCCATCCAGCAAGAATGAAGGTGAGATTGACAACTTAACATTATATAGTTATCCCCTTTGGGAAAAAATGTGTACCCATGAATTACCACATAGGTGGCAGTACACTAAACACCAAAAGTGATATAAGAGACTTAGGGACACAGGTGGACAGTGGTCTCACCTTCAATAACTACATCACCACAACAGTCAGGAAATCCTTCTATGTGGCACACCTCATCACTAAGGACTTTTCATCCAGAAAAAAGAGGTTATTGTCCCACTGTACTCATCCCTCATTAGACCCATTATAGAATACAGCGCCCCGTTTGGTATGTACCTCTCAAGACATCTGCAACAACTGGAAAGGCCACAGAAATACCTCACTAAAAGAATCACAGGCCTAAAGCAAATGCCCTATGCTGACCGCCTTAAAAAACTCCAACTATTGCATATCGTCTACTCCGAGGCGATCTCTGCTTAACATACAAGGCCATGTCAAACACAGAGCTGTTGGACATGCTACACTTAAAGAAATCCCAATCCCTCAGAGCCACACGCTCCAGGGATCTAAACCTTGTCATCACAAAAAACAAAGCATGCTGGAGGGATAGGTTCCTGACCTAGAGACTCCCCAGACTCTGGAATAGACTGCCCATACATGTCAAGCAGAGCGCCTCTTTGGCCCTCTTCAAAAGGAACCTTGATGATTGGATGGGAGAAAGGAAATTCACCCCAGGGATCACGTCAGTCGCCCTGCTAGACAGGAGTCCAGGGAAGTACATAGTGTGGGAAGAAATAGCCAGGGAATTGTTATGGCTAGGCTTATATGCCCTAGGGCCAATAGCCTAATACCAACCTATGAACCTATGAAATTGCAGCCACTTGTACTTTGATAGTGGGTAAACTACAGCCACTATGGAAAACTTCAGCCAAAACTTTAATACAGATGGGATGGGTGCAGAAAAAGGGTCTAATCCTGTTGACAAAGGCCAAAGAGAAATGCTATGATAGACCTTTTTTGTGAATTGTTTCTGAAAGGCTGATATAATCTGAACAAGTGATGTTCGGAGCATGGCTAAGGTCAGAACTGGAGGAACCAAGTGGTTGACTGACTTCATGACTTCTGGCCTGGAGGAAGCAATCCACATGGGTGAGTCAACAGGGTTGGATACTGAACCAACATCCATGTAGGATGTACTAGTAGAGGCCATAGGAAGGAAAACCATGTTTATCAGAGCAGAAAGAAGCAATAAAGATCACTCTGACTTTGCACTTTTTGCTTTCTGGATCAATGTGTTCATTGGGGGGCAATGGTAGAAAGCTATAAAAGAGATCTAGGTCTAACTGTGGACAAGAGCATTCCTCTGGGATCCTCCCTCTGGAGAGATCATGACAAAGTTACTGTTGCACTTGTTGTTCAGGTAAGATGTAGAGAGGTCACAGCAAGGGTGGCCTCAGCAGTGGAAAATCAAGCTTGTCACTGTTGACCTGAGGGACCACTCCTGAAGCATTATGATCATTCTGCTCATTTGTCTGTTAATACAATGGATGCCCCTGGCATATACATTGCTGTCAGAATTTGTGTATACACATTACCCACTGCCAGACTCTCATAGCCTCTTGACAAAGGGGATAGGGATGTGTTCCTCCCTGTTTTTTGACACATCAAACTACTGCCATATTGTATGTCTGTGTGTATGGAAATTACACTCCTGGGAAGAACATCCTGGAATACCTGCAGTGCTAGGAGGACCACCCTCATCTCCAAGATACTGATGTGAAGACTGACCTCTAGGGGTGAGCAGGTATTGTGGACTGTCCACCCTTCAAAATACCCCACCCACCCTAGAAAGGAGGTATCCATGGTTACTACAGCTAGAGGTGGATCCATATGGAATGATCATCCTTTTGTCACTAAAGGAGAGTTCATCCACCAAGAGATGTATTCTCCCCAGACCTGAATAATGCAAACCCTCTCATGCAGTGAATGGATGTTTTGAGTCCATTGTACTAATAAGGTCCACTGGAGAACTCACATGTGGAATCTGGTTAGTGGGACCATCAAAATCATGGCGGCCATTAGACCTAAGAGCCACAGTGTCAGTCTTGATGGAGAAGAAGGGTGATGAAGTACCTGTGTAGCTGTGAGACATAAAGATAGTACTCTGGTGTGGGGGAGACTGGAAATCTGTAGTGTTGACTCCAAGTGGCATCTGATAAATGCTATCTGTTGTGTAAGAATTAGATTGTTCTTGGCCAGGTTGCTAGCAATTCCTGTAGCTTGAATTAAATGGAGCAGACAGTCCAGGTGACAAAGCAGCAGATCCTTAGACATAGCAGTTAGGAGCCAATCATCAAGTTAAAAACATGAATCCCTAGCTGGCATAGAAGGACTGTAACCACTGGCATTATATTGGTAAACACTCTGGGGACTGTTGTGAGACCAAAAGGTAGATCTCTGAATTGGCAATGATTAGCTCCCAGCCAGAAATGGAGAAATACCTCTCTATCTTTACACAATAGTGTGCATCCAGGAGATCTATGGAGCACATCCAATCATCCTTCCTCAGCAGAGGCAAAATGGATTGAATCGTGACCATCAGGAATTTTGTCTGCTTTACAAACTGATTTAGATGACTCAGATCCAGAATGGATCTGAGATCTCCTGTCTTCTTGGGTACTAAAAAGAACAGCCAGACTCTAAATTGGTTTAGGGGGACTCTAATTGGTTTAGGGGGACTAGTCAGATGACTCTCTTTTCCAGCACATTGGAAACCTCTGCTGTTGCAGGTTCCAACTGACTGGGTGGAACATCAGGAAGTTTCTCCTTTTTTGTCGAAGGAAGGGAAAGGGGAACTGAATAGCCTCTGGAAATTGTCTAGTACTCAAAAAATCTCTACTTATATTTTGCCAGGCTTGAGGGTGCATGAACATGCACCCCTGGACTACCTCCAGAATGCAGTAGCCGAGCAATCTTTCAAGAGTGCTAGTAAGGCTTTTAGGCAAAGGGACCACATTGGCCTTTGTTGTGCAGGCCACTTCTGACTCTATGGCAACATCCATTAGAGCTGCCTCCTCTCCTGCTATAAGAAAGTTTATCCTCATAAGTGTCCTGATAAAATCTTTGTGATTTATGGAATCACATCTTCTTTACACCCCTCTGATACCAACAGAAGGTTCTTTGTGGGATGAAAAAGTGGAGTCCTACTGCAGCAGGAGTTGTATTATCTTAAAGGTTCATAGAAGGCTACCAGGCTAGTGAACACAAAGCCCTTACAAGCCTAGCCATATTTATCCCGAGTTGCCCCAACTGTCGATGGTTATGTGAATGAAATCTGCATAGGTAAGGGTGTATACTAGCCAATACCAATTTCCTCTTTCTAGGATGAGCATGGGTGCCACCCTAGGAAGGAATCTGTGGTCACTCATCCATTGATCTAGGCTGCATTTGAAGAAGGTCAGGCAAGGGCTATGTTTCACATGAATTAGAAGCGTGTTCTAGAGAAGTGGCAGTCTCTAGGAGATGCATCTATCTCTCCAGCATGATATGTTCATATCAGAGACTTATTTAAGGTCCTTGCAGCAAGTGACCCTCATGTAGTTTGATTTATGAATGTGTATCATTTCCATTAGGACCGGGCCACAGACTGCCCTGTAAGCCAGGTACAGGTCACCCCTTAGCAACCTGCAGGAGACAAAATACAGTGACAGGACTTTCAGTCTTTCCATGTAAGACTCGTTTTGTGCACCCTGTAATTTCTCAATCAGAAACCACTGTGGTCTCTCCAGCTGCTGCAGATGTCTGGTGAGGTACATGCAAAAGGGAACACTGTACTCAGTTACCAGTCTGATGAGGGCCAAGCATAATTGAATTATAACATCCTTAGATCCAAATGTGATGCCTTTATTTGTAAAATATGCCACATAGAAGGATTTCCTTAGTACTGTGGATATATGGTGGTCAAACTTCAGATTACTAACAACCTGAGTACCCAGATCAAGTACCACTGGGGCTACACTTAGGGGGGGTGCTGTCTATAATGTAATTATCAGGGATGTCAGCTTACCCAAAGGGAATAATAATGCATTTGTTTGCTTTTACCTGTAATCTGTGGCTTGGACACCAATCATTTGTCTGTGTTAACCCTGTCTGCAGTACATCAACATCATTAGCGGACTCAATGATTGTCCCAATTTGCAACTGTCAGTGAACTTGGGCAACCCATAGGATGTTCAAGTTTGCCTGGATGTCAGAAATAAATTCCAAACAGTAAGTAAGGGACCCAGCACAGAATACTGTGGTATATCACTGGTGACTAGTCTTTTGCTAAAAGTGAAGTCATCCACTTTGACAGTATGTGTCCTGTTAGTGAGCCAGTTGGCTACCCATCTGGTAATGTACGGGTTAATTCCCAATTGGGAGAGTTTTTCTTTAAAACCTGCGGGGTGAATTGTGTCAAATGCCTTGGCTGGGTCAAGATAGGCAGTATGCACTGAGACTTACAATATGGCTGCATATTGAATAACAACTTAATTCTAGCTCTCACAGTGTGAAAACAGAAACTCAACAGAGAAGGCCAGTAGACTTGTGTTTATGGGTACATTTCAGTAAGTGGCTAGGAAGTGTACTGCCTGGATGCCAGGAAAATGAAATACAGAGGACTTGGGACAAAATCAGCTACAAAAAGTGAGGAAGAAACACTGACTGGGGAAAGTTCTGCAGCTTTTCAGCAAAAAGCAATGCAACCTCCAGACATGACTTCCAGTATCTACAGGAAGATACAAGACAACTGCACACAGACCTGGTTAAAATAAATGAAACGATGGAGTATATCAACACAAACAATAAAAGGCTGTAAAAAATGGAAGAAGCTTTAAACAAATATTCAGATGAGGTGACAAAGCTGCAAAAATCAGAGGCTGAAATGAAGAAAAGGCTGGCTGAATATGTGACTACTCAGGAAGAGATTTTTAAAAAAATAATAAGAGTTAGAGGACACAGCACATAGGGAAAAGCTGAGATTTTCAGCTATACCAGAAAAGCTAGAAAGAACAGACTGCATTTTATGAAAGCACAAACAAGCAACTGGACTGGTATTACACAGCAGGAATTGTTAGTTAAAAGGGCACATTGTGTGCATGTTAAAAACCTGGCTATGAGAAAGCAACCTAGACCTTTAATAGTAAAAATGCAATCCAACCAGCAGAAGGAGTTGATTTTGAGCAAACTGTGGTAGAAGGACAAAGTACTAAAAGTGGGAGACAGCAGAATGTTTGTGGAGAATGATTACCCATTCTATACCAGGCAGAAGAGAAAAAGAAGTTATGTACCTACCATAACGTTCCATGTTAGTTGTCTTCATCTCGCCTTCCTTCTTGCTGGTTGGGATCGGAGCCGAGCCGATCCTCGGCTCCGACTCGGCCATCTTCTATAGCTCGAGAGCTGTTTACTGGCTTGAGGCTACCCCTTATCCCATGATGCCTAGCGCTAGCTACCCAGATCTCGTTTGGAATAGCTAACCCCAGACATAGCTATAGAAAAAACCCCTCCAAACAAAGGGTTAAGCATACCTGTCCTACTGTCTAAGTCAGTAGATGAAACAAACCAGAGAACACTCAGCCAGTGAAACCTGAACTCCTCTCAGTCCAAAAGGACAGGGGAATGGAGGGGGGGACACAAGAAGGAAGGCGAGATGAAGACAACTAACATGGAACGTTATGGTAGGTACATAACTTCTTTATGTTAAGTTGTCAATCTTGACTTCGTTCTTGCTGGTTGGGACAGCGTCCCTAGCACCTACAATCCTGGGTGGCTCATTGGAACAGACTCTTCAGAACAGTGGAACCAAAGTAGTTGCTGCATTTGCTGTTGAAGGGGGTGGCAAAAATGTCGCAGCAAGGCTGTCCCCATTTGCGGAAGATCAGATCCGCAACTACCTGATTCAGAAACCACTCGTGAGGCATGAGAATAGCTCGGCTGAGCCTGTCCGCTATGACGTTGGACCTCCCAGGGATGTGCGTTGCAATCAGAAATCGTTGGGAGGAAATCGCCCACTGCCAGAGTCTGAGCGCTTCTCGACATAGGGGGTAGGACCTGGTCCCACCCTGCTTGTTGATGTACCACACCACTGACATGTTGTCCATTTGAATTGCAATGGTCCCAGAAGGGAGAGAGTCCTGAAGAGCTTGCAACACTAAGAGCACGGTTCTCATTTCTAGGACGTTTATATGCAGATGGTAATCATGAGGCTGCCAAGTGCCTTGGACTGTCCTGCCCTGATAATGCCCCCCCCCACCCTATCAGAGAGGAGTCTGTGGTCACTGTGGCTACCGGGGGGGGGGCTGAATGAAGGGTCTGCCCTGAGAAACTAGTGGGGAGACCATCCACCAGGAAAGGTGCCTTTTGCATGCTTCTGTAATCATGATCATGTGAGACATGGGGAGCTGTTGGAAGGACCACTGTGTGAATAGAAGCCACTGCAGGATTCTCATGTGAAAGCGGGCCAGGGGTATCAGAAGAATTGCCGCTGCCATAGAACCTACAGTTTGAAGGATGTACCTGACTTGTACCCTTTTGCATTGCATGAGGACTTGAACTTGCTGGCAAATTGTGGACACCCTGTCCGAACGTAGCTTTGCGAACATGCTCCTTTTATTTAAGTCTGCTCCTATATAGGTAATAGATTGACAGGGCAACAAGGCAGATTTTTCAAAATTTATGGTGATGTCTAGTTGGGAGCAAACTGAAATTGTATAGTCCCTGGCTTGAAGGAGTTGATGCCTGGTAGTAGCAGTAAGGAGCCAGTCATCTAGATATGGAAACACCTGGAATCCATGACGTCTCAGGTGAGCCTTGACCACTGCCATACATTTGGTGAACACCCTGGGGGCTGTGGTGAGACCAAAGGGCAGAGCTCTGAACTGGTAATGACTGGCTCCCAGCCAGAAGCGAAGGAACCACCTGGAGCGTCTGTCCATTTTGATATGATAGTATGCATCCTGGAGATCTATGGAGCACATCCAATTGTCTTGACCCAAAAAGGGTAGAATGGACTGTAGCGTGACCATCTGAAACTTTGTTCTTTGAACAGACTTGTTCAGTCTGCTGAGATCCAAAATAGGTCTCCAGTCCCCTGTCTTTTTTGGTACCAAAAAGAATCTTGAGTAAGTTCCGGATCCATGTTGGTCTGCCGGGACTTCCTGGATGACTCTTTTTTCTAGCAGTTTTGAAACTTCTATAACTGCTTGGTCCCTCAGATTGGGTGGAACATCTGGGAGGGACTTGCATGACGGTAAAGGGGGCTGAATGAATGGGATTCTGTAACCTCCGGATATTACTGAATGTACCCATTTGTCTTGCGTTATGCTTAGCCAGGCTTTTGGGTACAATGAAAGTCTTCCCCCGACTGACTCCAGAGACGGACAGTCTGGCAACCCCTCAGGGAAATTGGAAGGGCTTGTCAGAGAAGGATTCTCTACTGCCCTGGTTCTGCGGACCCCCTCTGCCACGAGGGCGGCATCTGCTTTTATTTTTATTTCCTCCTCTGCCCCTGGAGGAAAAATCACTACGTGTGTCAGGCAAAGATCCCTGAGATTTCCGAAACCACATCTTTCCACTCTTCTGACCCTTGGGGTATGATCTAGAGGGGGTGGAAAAACAGACTCCTACGGCAGAGAGAGTCTTGCCTTCCTGCTCACACCTAGTAAGAGTGTCTTTCACCTGTGGTCCAAAAAGAAAGGAACCGTCAAAGGGAGTGTTGGTGAATGATGCTCTGAAGGGTTCCACAAAATTACACAGCCGCATCCATGCATGTCTCCAAAG
Organism: Protopterus annectens; assembly: GCF_019279795.1. Taxonomy (NCBI): domain Eukaryota; kingdom Metazoa; phylum Chordata; order Ceratodontiformes; family Protopteridae; genus Protopterus; species Protopterus annectens. The sequence goes on from NC_056744.1 coordinate 1,470,597,193, forward strand.
TGCCATGCCTGTGCCTGCAGCTCTACTCGCCCCAATGGCTGCATAGGAAATGAGCCTCATAGAGGAGTTGACTACTGAGTTAAGGGTTGCCAGCTGAGAGTCCACTTTAGCCTGAGCCCCTTAAGCTGATGGATCCTGTAGGGTACCTCCGAGCTCTTTCAGGAGATCCCTCTGAAGCCTGGTGACATGGCATAAGTAATTCAGTGACCTCATGGAAAAGATGGCTGAAGCAAACATTCACCTCCCATATCTCTCCATGGTCCTGGGCTCCATGTTAGGAGGATGGACAGAGGAAGACGTTTCTGCTAACTCCTTTATAGTGGGTGCTGCTACCACCATGGCATCCACGGGAACACCCTTAGTAAGGATCTGTTTGTCAGGGGGAGCAGTAATAAACTTGCCTGGTCTCTCTGGGGTTGGTTCCACTGTATCCGGGGCTGACCAAGCCCTTCGAGCCACCACAGACATTAGTGGATTGAAGGGCGGAGAAACCCAGGAGGTGGATGGTCGGGAACCGAATGCATCCAGGAATAGAGATTCGTCCTTGGTAGGGGCTAGGGTACTCCAGTTCCCCCTCTGCTTAAGTATTTCCAGTATGTCCGAGAAGGAAACATCTTCAGAGGGAGATCTCAGGGACCCTTCCGACTCATCCAAATCCGTATCCGACGTGACAGACTCAGGGGAGTCAATGTACTTCCTCTTGCACTTCTTCTTCCGAGGGGGCTCCCCTGAATGATCAGGGGAGGCCTCAGAAGAAGAGGAAACACCCAATGGGGTGACCTGGAGTGTTGGTTCACCACGCCTGGGGTCTGGAGGAGCAACAGAGGTTGATGCAGGCACCACAGGGGACGGAGCTAGTGGGGCCAAAGGTGGAGCTGGCTTAGAGGCCAGCACACTCCTCATGACATTGAAGGCATCTCTGCCACAATGCAGAGAAGGCTCCAACTCCGAGGAAACCGGAATCCTCCTCCTCACTGAGGGAGATGGCTCCGAGGCCGATGTAGGAGCCAAGCTCACCTGCGCCGATGCTCCGAGAGGGAGAACGGGGTCGGACAAGGGTCCGATGCCATTCGTCCGCTAGGAGCTAACGAGGGAGACATGGCACCCAGATACCTCGAGGGAAGGTACCATCGAATGTATCGGAGCCGACGATGGATCCAAAGGAGAAATCGTTATCAGAGCCGACGGTTCCACGAATTGGACCCCAACAAACTCCGGCTCTGTGCTCAATGGAGTCGGAGGAGGAATATCGATAGAAACAGACGGAGCTGACACCTGTTGAGGAGGGCTGGACAACATTTTGGCCAGTGCCTGCGAATTCAACAACCTATTGACCAGTCTCTCCACATCATGGTCCGAGAGGCTAGAGGACCGAGAAGAGTGGGAAGATCTATGACTTCGGTCACTTTGTAAGAGGGGAGACTGAGGAGCCGAGTGGATGTACTCCACCGAAGGGGACCTCGGTCTCTTGTGAGTCCTTGACAGCTCCGAGGGTACTGGTGGAGCCGACGAGGAGGCAGTCTCCTCGGTTCCAGCCAGAACCGAAGAAGTAGACAAGTCTTGGGCCAAAGACAGCTCCGAGCTGGGAGCCGACGATTTGGCTGGTTTAGGAGACTTCACCGGTTGAGCCTTGGCTGATGAATCCTGGGGCTTAAGAAGGCCCCTCAATATAAGTTTGTTTCTGCGCTCCTGCAGAACTCTTGGGCTGAATGCATGGCATACAGAACAAGAATCCTGCAGGTGTACTGCGCCTAAGCAGTAGACGCAAGAAGTGTGCCCATCTGTCAGAGACATTTTCTGACAGCATGAGTCACACTTCTTGAATCCCGAAACCTTGGATTCTTTAGACATAATCCACAAATAGCAAAAAACCACACTAAGCTATAAATCACTGCTAATGTGACTATTTTAGTAAAGGGCTAAACTAATAAGACTAGCACTAACAGTGCCACAAAAGACAACAAGTATACTACAAACCAAAGATATATATATATATATATATATATATATATATATATATATATATATATATATGCATATATATATATATATATATAGTTTTTTGACTAGGAAGCCGCTAACTTAAACGGTTACCTACTAATAGGACAGGGAAGGGGGGAGGGGAAAACTCTCAAATTTAAACGAGTTCTAAGGGAAAAGGGAACTACAACACTGAACAGTCTAGCTAAATAAACTAAATATACTAGTTATCGCTAACAAAAAATACAAGAAAAAAGTAAGTCTTATTAGACAAGAAAGCTAATAAATGAAGTTATATGAGCCTGAGCCAGTATCCAGGAACCTCGCAGCTGAAGCGGCAAACGAGATCTGGGTAGCTAGCGCTAGGCATCATGGGATAAGGGGTAGCCTCGAGCCAGTAAACAGCTCTCAAGCTATAGAAGATGGCCGAGTCGGAGCCGATCCTCGGCTCCGATCCCAACCAGCAAGAACGAAAGTGAGATTGACAACTTAACATGCAAATTTATTGCACTATTCAGGGAATGTCGAGATGTAGGTATAGATTCAAACTGCTGTATCCAACTGTCTTCAAGGTATTCTTCCCTGGAGGGGCAAAATCATTTTTTGATAAAGTACATGCCAAGGAGAAAACACAAAAGTTCGTCCAACAAAAGGTGAGCTGTGAAACAGAAAGAGATTCTCCTTCTTGTTCTTCTGGTAATAAAGACCGCAAAGAGGCTGTACCTGTGAATTTTTTTTCCAGTGCTTCAATGGAAAATGTTGGAGTGAAGGAAATGAGCATGAGAGCTGGCTGGAAGAATTCAGAGTATGCTGGAAATGAAGCAGTGATAGGATTTAGGAGATGGAGATGAACAGTAATAAAATCAGTAAGTCAATGTGCGGTTATAGTACAATAACTATATGTGTGAAATATGACAGAACAAGGAAATCTGGAAATATGGGACTTTTTTCTGAATTTGTTGGACTTGTAGGGGACTCTAAAACATATGCCCTATTTCTCGTCATTAATGTTGAAAACAAATTTTTGGGGAGGGGAACAGGAGGGAGAAAGTTAACTGTGAGTAAAGAATTTTTTCCTGTTAGCACTATTTTTGTGGTGCGTGGTTTTCTTTGCATGCCATAAAGTTTTCTCAGTTATTTTAAAGAAATGCTGTTTTTTTCTCCCTTCTCTCTTTCTTCTTGTTCAGTTTTAATAAATGCTGGCAATGCAATGAAGAAAAAAAAAGCCTGGTTACGTTAAAACAACATGACAAAAGAAAAAAATTATGTGCTTTTTATCATTCTTGCATTTGGAAATGACTGGATTAATGACCTTTGATTTAGTAACAAGTTTTTACAGTGAGCAAGTAAATGAAAATGAATTTTGAATATTATAAGGCTTTCAATAGGAACTCTGCAGCTGGTCTTCATGTTTACATGGAAAAAATCATATAAAGAAAAACTGTCTGTCTCATTTTCATGTCTCCGTGGAGACAATCCAATAAAGAAAAACTGGCTATAGGCTGGTGAAGAGTGAATGGCTGAAGAAAAAACTGTGAAGAGAAATTGGCTAGGACATAATGTTCTCTGAAAGCATTCAGGGATTTTCTCATCTGGAAGAGCTATAAAGAAAAGACAAAACAAATTTGCACTTAGTAGAAACACAGCCTGCACCATGCATCTTAGTATCTTTATCCTTTCTTTTAGATTAACTAAAGTCTGTGAGTGTGGCTGTCAGTTTGGGACTTTTGTTCCTATTACGAGAGTAACACTTCAGTATTTGAAGATATACATAGTTTCATGCGTTGGTATTAAGTTAATAGGTTTTGGGGGTATTGGGGGGGGGTTTGGACGGCTTTCAATAAAACAGAAAGTTTTGTAAGACGTGACACAGGCTCAAATAGATATGATGAAACAAATATATGAAAGTTCAACCTGTCAAACAGTGTATGCATGTAACACAAAAGCTGGAACTAGACATTTAACAAAAAAAGGTGTTATACATAAAAGGTGGGAATAATAACTTTTTAATGCAATGATGCTTTCTGTAATGCCTTTAAATGTCAACGGCCTCACAGATAAATACAAAAAAGAAACAGTAGTTAACTATATTAAAAATTTAGAGTGCAAATAGCTATGTTACAGGAGACACACTTAGAAAGAACTGAACATGTGAATTTCATAAAGAAAGATTTTCAGGATGGTTATTCAGTGGAATACCTGAAGCAAAGAAAAAGAGAAGTACTTATATTAATTGCAAGAGGAGCTCCATTAGTGATAGCAGAGGATAAAAAGATAATAATGGCAGATTTGTAGTGCTAAGGTGCTACTGGCAAGGGAGGAGGATTATAATGGCATGTATTTATATTCCACTTAAAATTGCAATAATGGAGCTTAAGAAAATTATGGGAGAAATAATCAGTTTTCAGCAAGGAATATTATTTATAATTGGGGAGTGGAATGTGATTTCCAACAGTGAACATGCGTCTGGAGGGCCCAAAAGGGAAAGTATAACAAAGGAGGGTAGATTTTTGAAGAACTTTATGAAAATATTTGGCATGGAAGATGTGAATTCATTAATAGAAGTTCATAGCGAGTTTACATATTATTCCCCAAGATATAAAAAGTGTGCTAGGCTAGACAAAATTTATATTTCACAGGAACATATGCATTTAATTGAAGGGCTTGGTATGCACCCCAAGACTATTTCAGATCATGCACCAATAATAACTAAAATAAAAAACAGGGTAATGAAATAAAAATGAGACACTGGTGCTTTCCCACCTATCTGTTGAAAAGAGAGGAATTTAAGGGATGGGTAGTGGAGATTATTCAGGAGCTATTAGAGAAGATAGAAATTTCTTCTGAAAATATAGTTAGGGTGTGGGATAAAATTAAGGTGGAGTTTAAAACTAGGGTGGAAATAAAAGAAAGGGAGTTATGGTTAAGAAGTAACAACAATTATTTAGAAGGACTGGCAAATGTTAAATTATTGCAGAATAGGGGGAATCTCACAGAACAAGAAGAGGATCAACTGCAGAATGCTAAACAGAATATAAGGGATTATCTCAACAATATGCATGAGTTTAGAAAGACTGCTTTTAAGCAACTGTTTTTTGATAATAGTAGAGCACAAAAACTTTTAGCAAAATGACTCAGGCAACAAAAAGTAGACAGGGCTGTCATCAAGCTTAGGGAGCCTATAACAAAAAAGGTAACAAGAGATTCTGTACATGTGTTATTTCGGAAATTCTGTGAAAGTCTATATAAAGCAGAGACATATGGAAATCAAGAAAAGATACAAATGGAAATGTTTGTGGAAGAATTAAATATGCCAAGGTTAGAGGCAGATGAGGCACAATTACTAACAGTTAGGATAGGAGGAGATGAGATAAAAATTGTGATGTAAAACCAAATCTACAGGAAAGTCCCCAAGAATAGATGATATTCCTGTGGAAGTTTGGAAATTAGGAAAGAAAAGATGGATAACGATCTGGAAAGTTTTAACAATATTTTTACAGGAAGAGAAGTACCAACATTCTGTAAGAAAGCAGTGGTAGCTGTAATACCTAAAGAGGGTAAAGATCCATTAGAACCAGCTTCATACAGGCCCATTTCTGTACTAAACCATGGTTATAAAGTGTTCATGTCTATAATGGCTAAAAGAATGACAAAAGTAAGGCCACCATTTATAGATATGGATCAATGTGGTTTTGTGGAGGGAAGGCAAACATTTGACAACATTAAGAGAACAGTGATGATCCAGATGGAAGCAGAATGTAAGAAAATACAGTTGCTGTTGGTGGGTCTTGATGCAGAGAAAGCATTTGACAGAGTAAGCTGTGACTTTATGAGCAGGGTAATGGAAGCATTTGCATTTCCTGAAAAAAATTATAAGGTTGATTATGAGGACATATGAAGGATTGGAGGCAAAAATTAAAGTGGGTGGGGTTCTCTCTGACAATTTCTGCTTCCGCAGAGGAACCAGGCAGGGATGTCCTCTTTCCCCTTTGTTATTTGCATTATATTTAGTACCACTCGCAAAGAAAATAAGGGACTCAGAAATTCAAGGATAAATTGGTATGGCAGTCACGAAAAGTTGGCTCTATTTGCAGATGATATTATTTTATACCTGCCAAAACCAGAAAGAGACATTACAGTGTTGTGGAACACTTTGAGACAGTTTCAGATCTTTTTGGGATACAAAATTAATGAAGCAAAAACAAAGGCACTAGCGGTAAATTATGTACCCACACACAAATTGGTTCAGCAATATCCTTATTTACTGGGACATGTGTCTTCGGTGAGGAGTCTGCATGCCCTCCCTGCTGTTGTGTGGGTTTCCTCTGAGTGCTCCAGTTTCTTCCCACATTCCAAAGACATGCAGAAGGTGGACTGGACACTAAACTGGCTATAAGTGCAAGTGAATGGTACGGATGAACTACAGAATAAGGGCCAGCCACCCGGCAGGATAAACCTTGGCTTGAGATGATTGTCACTGTCGAAGTGACACCCCAACCCCATGTGCAAAATGGGAATAAACGGGTTGAGGATGGAGGATGTATCGATAAAATTAAATATTTGGGAGTATGGGTTAAAAGTCAATCTGGTGTGGCAGCTAAGGATATGAACGAAGAGACTAAACAAAAGCTAATGCAAAAACTGAGAAAAATGGAAGCTTTGCTATATGGATATGGATAGGAAGATACAAGCAATCAAAATGTTGCATCGATATTATATTATCGGACGATGAAAATAGCGAATGCTATTTCATCGTACCGGTAATATCTAAACAACAAAATATCGAACAAACGGAACAGCAAATTTTTTTCCCAGGGAAAAAAATTCACTGCTCCGTAAAAAAAAAAAAAAACATAAACACAAATTTAATTGTGTGATGTGCCCCCCACTTAAATATACCAACTCCAAGATCCAACCATAGTGGAAGAAATGGCAAAGTCCTGAAGACAGCTCAACAAATTTTTTCCCTGGGAAAAAATTCTATGTTCTGTGACTTCACTATTTTGCCATTTTGACAGTATTGGATCGACTAAATGCTATTTAGTCCATTCGATACTGTCATATAGACCCAAAATGTTTTTAGTCCCTTTAGTCTTATACATACATCAGGCATATTTTTATTAACCAGAGGAGAAGTTGTGGATAGCAATTAATAAAGAGCTGAAGGACTTTATCTGGGAGGGGAAAATGGCAAGAGTCAAATGGGATAAACTGCTTCTTCAAGTACAACAGGGCGGATTGGGATTACCCAATTTAAGGGGTATTTCAAATCTACAGAGTTAAGGCTCCTATACATAGCACAAGCAGAACACTATAATTCAAAGTGGAAAGAGATGATGATGAAACAAGGGGGAAGCCAAGAAACAAGGAGAGACTGGGATTTTAGATGCACACCTTTAATTCATTCACTACAATGGAGCACAGGATGTTTGCTCTGCAACTTCCAGTGGGCGGAGCCTAAGCCTTTTCACAGACTCAATTTATGTTCTCACATTTCAAACAAATATTCATATCTCTGGAACTATGGGGGTTATGAAAGAAGTATAAATGGCAAACTCTTCAGCACAAACTATTTTTATAGTGTTATTATTCTTTAGGTTCTAGGTCTTAAACTGAATTTTATAAGTCACAGTAAACACAGTTAACTATTACATTTGCAATATTTTGTAAACAACTTACAGTATCTCAGCAACCACTCAAGTTACACACATACTGTCAGCAGCATTTTATTCATCTAGCTGACAACTTTCATATGAGGCTAACGAGTTTTGTCTGTGTTGCTTGGTTGTTGATAAGCAACTCACAAAGAAACAATGGGAGGATATATGTATGTCTCACAAATATGCAACAAAATCTAGAAGATTTAGTATTTTTGCTTGGAAATGTTTATATAGATATTTTATACCCCAAGTATGCCTTTTATTAATTGTATTACAACTTGCTACTTGAGACCTTGCTACTGGCAGTTTAATTTGAATGTTCATTAACCTGATTTAATTCAGTTGTTAAACAACTACCAATGACATGCATTTTAAGCTATTTATTGCCCTGTGTTTTACTCTAGCATCATTCTGATGAGTCTCACTTTAGGAGATAAAAGTGCTCAGTGCTTTTATTTGTTTTTTACTGCCTGTGAATTAAACTTTTTGCGACCCATCTTTGCACCTTTGGAGTGGTTTTCGTTTGGTTCGGAGTTTTTTCCAACAATGTTGCACGGTTTTGGATTGTTTACTATGCTCATTAAACATTAACAAACTACCCTCCGATTTCCCCACCTTCCTCATTCTACTCTATGCAGACTACATTGCTACCTACAGATCGGTCCCCTTTACCTCCCACATTTCAGACCTAGTACAAACATATCTCTAAAACCCCAGTCACTGGCTCTTTTTAATCTGAAAAAACTAAGACCATGTTATTCAGTACACAACAGGATTAAAAAAACAAAAAAAATTCCATCAAATCGTGCATCACACTTGTTGTTGTGTCTTTCGGCTTTTCCCGGTTTGGGGTCGCCACAGCAGAACTCCGGTCCGCTAATGATTGGCAGTAGATTTTTACGTGCCGAGTTGCCAGCTCTGACACACAACTTTCAACGAAGGTACACCCATTCATGCATGTCTCCACACAGAAGACGCTCTAGCTGAGAATCGAACCGGACAGTAACTTACTGTGAGGCGACAACAATTCGTGCATCACACTGAGTAATAAAAAAACAGTAGTCCATGTCTATAAACACCTAGGGATTTGGTTAGACCCTTCTCTCAACTTCCACCACCACCACATCCAGATAGCCCAAGTAAAAGTGAACAAATGTCTGTAAACATCTCACTTACTGTCACCTAAAGGCAGATCAGTTAGAGGCAAAGATATCCTCCTACACAACAACGATATGCCCTCCGCTTAACTGCCACCCCCTCAAAAATAACTATTTCATCCCATCTTCAACAACATCTGCAGATTTACAGCACTCTTCCCCCAGGAGAAAACAATACTGGCCTTCCCTTTCTTTGCAAGCAGACTTGCAGAAGGGCAATCACCATACAGTCTAAGATATGTTATGATGTCCTCCCACAAGCTCCTAAAATGTGACACCCTGGCTGAACCTGAAAATGGTACATGTAGATCAGTGTTCACAAATAAATTAATTAAATAAAGATAAATACAGCTCTAGGAAAAAATGAACCTAGAGCAGATCCTGCTGGTCACTAGGGGGAATAAAAGATGATATGGTGATAACTCCCATCTCTCTGTGAGGATTTGAGGGGCCTCTACCGCACCATAACAAACTAGTGAATTGGGCAGCAAGATTCCAGGAATGCAAGCCTCAGCTCATGTTAAGTACAGAGGAGTGCTGAACAAAATTATATGATCACCTCACAGAGAGGAGGACATATTTAAGAACACAAAGGGTCAAAACACACACTGCCAAAAAACTTGAATGAGTTTCTATACCCCACACCCTCCTGCTTATTGTATTTGTAAGATCACACTACAGCTGGGAAAGGGGAAAACACCGGTCCCTGTTGCACCACAATCTCCTCGGCATTTTCAGTTTCAGCCATTTGTGTTAGTCATAATGCCGTTCTGCAAGCAACCAAGCAGGGAATGATTTAAAGATATAAAAGATTTTTCTCAGTAATGAAAAGTTAAGAGGACCTCACTACAGGGGTGGTTAGAATTGCACAGACTGTAGTAACTTGTATGTAAATGAACCTGCTAGCTGGCAGTTCTATCCTTCCAGCACAGTAACTGCAACTTCCTCTCATATGAAGACACATTTTCCATTGTAAGTGCTATTTTTATCTTTTTGTTAAATGACTGGAAGTCAATTCAAATATGTTTCATCTCATGACATGTAATCATCAGGCAGTTGAGCAAATAGGTATGGCTAGTGTCACAGCAGCAGTTTCAAAATGAAGAAAATGCTTAGGGCATCCACTTCTGAAAGACAGAACTATCTGCAAATGGCTTACTCAATGGGAGCAATAAGGTCATACCAGATGTCACAGTCACTCACTGCATGCAGAAAGTATGTTCAGCCTACAGTCTTCAACACCCTGCAGCTGATAACAATCATATGACAAACTTCAAGTCACTTTCAAAGTACTACTTCATTAAAAGTAAAGCACAAACTGATAAAATTTGCAGATATGCAGTATTTGCTGAGGAAATAACCCATCACTGCTTACTCATACCAAGTAAAATGGGTACGAATGAATGAAAGAGCAACTGTACTACTGTCCTCACAAATCTTTAAAATCAAGTTGGGCCATATCCCCCTATCAAAATCCAAGTTTCAAATCAGACACCAGAGCTATGTAATGAGGGGTATAAATGAGAATACTCTTTCCCTAGGCAGACCCAGATTTAAGACTGCTATAGGCAAAAGAGTATTTGCAAAGCTGCCACATGAAACAACAGCTGCGCCTGCTAGCACGTTAGAACTGTTGCCCCGATAACGGAAAAGTACCACAGTTTCCAACAGAGATCAGGAATGAAGATACTTTACACATGTTCAAAAGGAAGCTGAACATGTCCCTTCTTCAGGAATGCACAAGTGTCTGCTGTAAAGAAAAGGGTTTAAGCTCACAAAGGAAATAACTTCAACCACTTTACGAAGATACTGATGCTATATACAATATTTATCTCGCAGTAATGCTTTCCTTCCTCGTTATGCATTTTAATGTTCTTGCTGCTTTGACATCAAAAGATGTACTGCAACTATTGTGCTATTTTTAACAAGTGTTTTTTTGTACTGGCATCTGTAAAGCACAAAGCATTTCTCATTGCACACTGTAAACACAATTTTGAGTGAGGATGTCATTACCAAATTCTGTACATTAAAAATCCATTCATCCACAACCCCATTTTTCTATTTTTGCACACTGTGTCAGGGTGACACTTCAACAGTGACAATAACCTAGTGCCAAGTTTACACCACCAGGTGGCTCACCCTGCAACTGGTTGTAAATATAAAAGTTATGTGCTCACCATAACAATACATTTATGTTGTCCATTTTCATGCTTCCTCAACTGATGGGTTTTGTTTCCGACCTCGGATCTGGCTCAGCCTCTTTTACTAGATGCATGGATCCAACTCTCAAGCTCCTCACTTACCCACAATGCCCCACTAACTTATTATACCTCAGATTGAGTTTGCTGTCCCAGTAATAGTGGTTTGCGCTATACAGAATCAGTTAAGAAGAACCAGCAGACATAAAGCTGAAACTCAAACAAGGGATGATAAGTTCCCAATAAAAATCCCTTAGGTGCCCTCCAGGAAGTAAGGGAATGGAGTTAGGAGAGCAGGAAGTTGAGCATGAATGAAAATGGACAACACAGATGCATTGTTATTGTGAGCACATAACTTTTGTATCTGATGCTGTCATTTCATTCATTCTCAATTGATGGGACACAGTCTCCAGCTAGATGAACCTTGGGTGGTCCTCATGGAAGTATATTTCAGAGTACTGAGGAGGTAAAAGCAGCTTTGTTACTAGAAATCAAATCAGTTTGTAATGAGCAATAAAGGTATAAGCAGTGGACCAAGTGGAAGTAACACAAATGTTAGCTATCAAAGTTCTTGACCAAAAAGCTGAAGAGGTGATCATAGAACTCATTGAGTGTGCTATTGTCAGCTTAGGCAAAGACAAACCTCTCTGTTTATGTTCAAAGGAAATGCAATCAGTCAACCATTTGACTAAAATTGCTTTGGAAACATGCCCAATCTATTATGAGAAAAGATATCAACATTTGGTCAGATTTTCTGAAATCTTTGGTTTGGTGAAGATAAAAACTAAGTTGTCTGCGTCCTTCCATAAGATGCAGTATGTATTCACCTTTACTGGAAAATTTGGAGAAGAAAACTGGGAGGTTAATGACCTGATTAATGCTAGACTCAGAAGTTGTCTTAGGTAAAAAGGATAGGTTAGTACATAAAGACATCAAATCCTTATGAAAGATCAAGTACAGGGCCTTGGAATAAAGGGCCTGGAGTTCAGATACTCATCTAACTGACATAATGGCAACTAGGAAAAAGGTCTTCCAGGACAAGAATTTTAGGTTCAATTTGGGTGGCAGGTTCAAATGGACTCTGAGTCAGACTTTGAAGTAAGACAGTTAAATCCCTTGGAGGAGTAGGGTGCTTTACTGGGGGTCTAAGTAAAATAGTTGCCTTTCAGAAAGTTTTACAAAACATAGAAGAAGCCAAAGAAGTGTGTTTTTTACAGGAACGAAAAAGTACAGTTGTGTACACTTACTATAAATGTAGATGTTCAAGTGTATTCACTGTTGCAGTCATCACATTTGGTTATCCATGCCAGGGTAGCCCTTGGCCGGCCCAAATACCAGAGGCTTACTATTTCTCCGTCAATTGCTGTCACTTCAGGACTGATGTCAGGTCGTCAGTAGTACAAAGTAAGGCAGCCAACGCCATTACATCAGTTTTTCTTCTTCTAACCTGTCAGGGGCCCCCAAGTAGGAGCCACGTTCTGGTGGAAGAACCCCACCAGTATAAAGTAAATACCAATATGTTCCTTGAAAGGAAAGAGAAGAAAAAAAGGGGGAATGGAGCGAGGGAAACCAGGACTGCAACAATGAATACACTCGAACATCTACATTTATGGAAAGTATACACAACTGTACTATGTTCTCCATGTTTCACTGTTGCAGTCATCACATTTGGGTTGATTCCCAAAACTGAGGAAATGGGTGGAGGCAGTCAAGGAAACTAGGGGCTGGCTATGATGCCCTGCAAGACTGCAGAGGCAAACCCTGCCCTGGATTTGGAGAAGAGAGGCAGGTGGTAATGTTTGTTAAAAGTGCGAACAGATGTCCAGGTGGCAGCCTTCAGGATGTCCCTGGTGGGGACTCCTCTGAGGAAAGCTGCAGATGTGGAGGCTGCTCTGGTGGAGTAAATCCTGATTCCTTTGGGGGGAGGCTTCCCATGTTGCTTGTAGCAGAAATAGATGCAGTTTGATATCCATTTTGAAATGGTTTGTTTGGAGACAGATTTGCCTTCTGCCCCTGTAGCAAAGCTAACCAGCAATTGAACAGACTTTCTGAAGGATTTAGTCCTGTCTAGGTAGAATCTGAGCTGTCTGTGCATATCTAGAGAGTGCAGGAACCTTTCCCCCTTGTTCTGGGATTAGGAAAAAAGGTGTGCAAATGAATGGATTGGTTAAGAGCCTCACTGGACACCACCTTGGGCATGAAGGATGGGTTAGTCCTGAGGGATACCCTGTCAGCATGGAAGATGATGAAGGGTTCCACAGCCATGAGTGCTTGCAGCTCGAAGGCTCTTCTGGCTGAAGTAATGGCCAGAAGGAAAGCTGTCTTCCAAGAGAGAAATCTTAGCTCTGCAGAAGAAGCTGGTTCAAAGGGGAGAAGGGTGAGCTTTTCCAACACAAAGTTAAGGTCCCAAGCTGGGGTTGATGCTCTTCTGGGTGGCCTCAAGTTGCTATCCCCTCTTAGGAACTGTTTGATCAAAGCATGTGAGAAAATGGGCTGCTCAGTGGAAAAATGAGCAGAGATAGCAGAGGCATGAATTTTAATAGAGGAAAAAAGAGAGGCCACTGTGTATCAGGTCAGCTAAGTAATCCAGGATGAGAGGGAAGGAGGGCTATGTCGTATTGGCTCCCTTAGCCTGAATCCAGGTGCAGAACCTTTTCCATTTGTCAGCATAAGACTTTCTAGTGCTAGGGTGTCTGGCCTCATGTATAACATCTAGAACCTGTTTACTGAGGTTGGCAGATTGATCGGGGGTTAGGGGATAAGCCAAGCTGTTAAACTGAGTGTCTGCAATTGGAGATGCATGAATTCCCCTTCCCTCTGGGTTAAGTGGTTTGGAATCTGAGGAAGATGCCATGGTGGCAGTGTGGAGAGGCTGCGCAGCAAGGGGTACCAGTACCGGCGAGGCCAGCCTGGAGCTATAAGAATTGTCCTTGGTTTTTCCTCCTTTATTTTGTGCAGTACCCTGGGGATGAGAGATAGTGGAGGAAAGGCATAGACCAATAGACTGACCCAGGGGAAGGACAAGGCATCCACTTTCCAAGCCATGCAGTGATGCCCCCTGGTGCAGAATTTGCTGAGCTGATGGTTGGTGTGGGAGGCAAAGAGGTCGATCTTCGGGGTGCCCCATTTGTGAGTTATTAGAGTGAAGGTTCTTCTGTTGAACTGCCACTCGTGTGGGTCCAGAAGATTTCTGCTTAATTGGTCTGTCAGAGAGTTGAGAGAACCTGGTAGGAATTGTGCTAACAGGTGGAGTTGCATGGCAGAGGTTGTGTGCCAAAGGGTTATGGTCAGCCTGCACAGAGGGTAGGAGTGAGTCCTTCCCTGCTTATTGATATACCACATTACAGTGGTGTTGTCTGTTTTGATCAGGAGAGCCCCTGGGGAGAGAAGGGGCTTGAAAGCTATCAAGGCATGCTGGACAGCCATCATCTCTTTTTCGCTGATGTGCAGAAGGATTTGCTGTGGGCTCCATTGGCCCTGTATGCACCTGCCGTCCAGGTGTGCAACCTAGGCATAGTCTGATGCATCTGTGGTGAGGGTCTGGGCAGCGGGGGGGTGGTGAGAAAGGTAGTCCCTTGTTGTGGGAGCATGCTGTCACCCACCAAAGAAAATCTTTTCTGAGGCAAGGAATTATAGGTATAAGAGTTCTAGGTCTTGAGATTTTTGACACCAAAGACTTTTTAGGTACCACTGAAGTTTCCTCATATGCAGTCTGGCATATGGAATGAGTAATATGCAAGATGCCATGAACCCCAGAGCTTGCAGGATCTTCCTTGCAGATAGCTGGGGTCTGCTGGCTAGTTCAGAGAAGTAGGCTGTCAGGAAAATTTGCTTTTCTGGTGTAAGGAATGCCATCTGGGATGCTGTGTCCAGGCTTGCCCCAGGAATATAGTCCTTTGGGTGGGCACCTGTTTGAATTTTTTTTCATTGATTGTGTAACCTAGGGAGGTTAGTAGGGACTTTACAAAGGCCAGGTGCTTGAGCAGCTTTTCCTGGCTGTCTGCCTAAATTAGAGAATTGTCTAAGTATAGGTAAATCTGGATATTCCTGGGAGCAGTAGATAAGCCAAAGGGAAGTGGAGAGAACTGAAAGTGCTGAGAACCTGCCCTGAAACAGAGATATTTCCTGTATGATTCCCTGATAGGAATGTGGAGGTACGCCTCTTTTAGATCTAGGGTGGCTAGCCAAGCATCCTTGAACAGCATGGGTATCAGCTGCTGGAGGGTAAGCATTTTGAATTTTGGGATCACCAGGAAGGTGTTTAGAATGGAGAGATCAAGGCTGGGGCGCCAGGTGCCCTCTTTTCTGGGTACCAGAAAAAGTTTGGAGTAGAAACCTTGGCCTCTCTGTTCTGCAGGAACGTGCTCTACTGCCCTCATTGAGGGCAGGGAAAGGGCTTGTTTTGCACCTCTGCCCGCTGGTTTGGAGGTAGATCTGGGAACCCTTTTGGGGTAGGAAGGGTGTGGAAAGAAAATCTGTATCCCTGGGACACTATGTTGAGAACCCAGTGGTCGTTGGTAATGGTAGCCCAGGTGCTTGCGTGAAAGGAGAGTTTTCCTCCTAGGGGTAAGTGAAGGTGGGCAGAAGGAGGGGGTGGGAGAGGCGAGTCATTGTGAGTTCTTACCATAAGGAGGTGGCTTAGAACTCCCTGGTTTTGAAGTGGAGGTAGTCCACTGCTTAGATCTCTGCATTCCCTGTGCCTGCTGTCTGGGGGGGGGTCTGGTTCCCCGGGGTCTGGGTTGGACTGGCTTAGTGGGAGCAGGAAAGGACCAATGCTTGGTGGGACAACTGCCTGCTGAACCTGGGTGGCTGGATGTGTAAGAAATCCTTAACTGTCTGCACAGATTTTGCTTTTTCTTCCTTCCTTTTTAAGACCTCTTTTGCCTTGGTGCCAAATAAGTTGTCTTTGTGCATGGGGGCATCAACAATTTAGATTTGACATGGTCTGGCAAGAGTTGTTCCTTGAGCCATGCATGCCTTCTAATGACAGATCAGGGCATCAAAGCTACAGTGTAAGGTGTGTTTTGTTACTTGACTTCCAGAATGCATTACCTCTTGTAACTCTTTAGATTTTGTACAAGCAGGAAAGGGAGACATTTTTTGTTTGAGGAGTTCCAGGGTATGTTGCTGAAATTTTAGCATATGGAACTGACAATTTAGTGCCCTGACATCAAGAGCAGCTGAGGTGTATACTTGTTTATCCCATCTGTCTAGTGCTCGACAATCCCTATCTGAGGAGGTGGGATTCTTAGCAGAGGTTGCTTTAATCCCTTTTGGCCCTTGAGAAATTACCTCAGGGTCAGTAGTAGGATTTTTAAAAAGAAATTTGTGTGAGTCAGGGACTCTATACTACCTGTCTGTTTTTTTGGGTGCAGGAGGGAGGGTGTCAGGAGACAAGCTGAATTCCAGGAAATCATCCTCCACAACATCCAGGACCGGAGGGTCTGTGCTGTGGAAGATCTAAGAATTCCATGAGTCTCTTTTTTAGACTGAGGATAGTCCTGACTTTCCCATTGGAAATGCTCCCTTAAGGTATGAAGGGTTTCCCAAAAGGAAAAATCCTCTGGGGGAGAGGCTGAAGGGATGGAATCCTCTGTATCAGAATCCTCATAAGTAGACAGGGGTTGCATGTCTTCATATTCAGATGCATCAGAGTTATCTGACTCCTGTTCAGACAAAACTACAGGGGACAGATCTCTTTTCCTTTTGGAGGGGGTAGCTTGGTTTCCCCTGATCAGCATGATAAGGTCTTCTGCCATTTTAAGCATTTGAGACTGAGGCAAGGAAGCAGGTGCCTGAGACGGGACCGTCAGTTTCTTGGGTGTGGTTCGTACCCTGGGCCTAAGAAACTTGGTCATTTTTGAAAGAATGGTAGTCATGAAAGAAGACATCAGTTTGTATTGAGAATTTGTAGTGCGAAGGACTTCCTCGGAAGTCGGTGCCTGTTCAGTGGCTCCGGACCCATCCAAGGTAGGGACGACCGCGGGATCCTTAGTCGAAGAAGAGTTTTGTGGCATACCAGACTTCGAAAGGGTCTTGGTAGCAGCCTGCGAATCCACAGAAGTGGGCATCAGAGGCTGTGAAAGCGCCTCACTGAGGACCGGAGAGCTGATGACTAGCTTAACGGAAGTGTCATAGGTAGGCTTAGACCTGTGCGGTCTGTCTCTGTCTTTATCTTTATGTTTTTTCAGAAGATCTGCTGTCGGATGGCTTACCAAAGCCATATCAGAGTTTGAGGACTGTAAGTGAAAATATCTAGCTAGAATAAGGGCCCAACGATGGATAGTTATGGCACTGAACAAAGCACAGAAGCGACAGACAGAGGGGGACATCATGGTCTGGACCTAAACAAGTGATGCAGTAAGAATGAAAGTCTCGGGG
This sequence comes from Protopterus annectens, assembly GCF_019279795.1. NCBI lineage: Eukaryota > Metazoa > Chordata > Ceratodontiformes > Protopteridae > Protopterus > Protopterus annectens. Next base: position 1,470,614,569 of record NC_056744.1, read on the forward strand.
TGGTATTTGCTTTCCACAGGCGAGACAATTGTTCACTTTTTCTGACATTGGTTAGTGCAAGAAAAATGAATCCCCAATGGGGTGCTTAGCTTTAGAAGACTTCAGCTTCATATTGGTAGATGAAACTCAGGTAGCGGCCAACCGACAGTCATGTGAACTGCTTCTGCTTCGGGCTCCATGGCAAGAAAGACTGATGTAATGGCGTCGTCTGCCTTACTTTATACTACTGATGACCTGACATCAGTCCTGAAGCGGCAGCAACCGATGCAGAAATACTAAGCCTCTGGTATTCGGGCCGTCCGAGGGCTACCCTGGCAGAGATAACCAAATGTGATGACTACAACAGTGAAACACGAACATTTGAAAATGGTGGCCAGCTGCACTTTGAGAGTAGCGAAACTAACCCCCCTCTTAGAAGAGGGATGCTAAGTATTCTAGGACTGCAGAGACTGGGGTGGAATTGGGATCAAACTCTCTCTGGAGGGCCAAAATAGAAAATCTCCTCCATTTACTTCTGTAAGCCTTCCAAGCAGAAGCCTTTTGACAGGACAAGAGAATATGCCGGACTGGGAGGAAAGCCTATGCTGTCTAGCCATCACTGGAATTGGAGAAACCATGCAGTTAACTTGAGGCCTGTTATGTCCAGATGAGTCACCCCCGGCGGATGAAACATGAGATTTGGTCTGGGGTCCAGTATCCAGGTTGGATACAGTAGATGAGACCACAGGAAGGGAAACCAAACTTGACAAGGCCAAAAAAGGTGCAATGAGGATAAGTCTACTCTTCAATTAGCAAGTTTTGTGTAGAAACTTTGGAAGAAGAGGAGATCAGAAGGTCAAATTTGAAAAAGAGCATCTCTTGATGATTCCTACAGTGGGAGGAACAGTGAGAAGAAACTGCTGCACTTGTTGTTCAGAGGGAAGCAAAGAGATTGCAACACAGCTGGCCCCATCGATGGAAAATTCTCTCAGCTACTTTGTAAATGAGAGACCTCTCGTGAAGCATCAGAATGGACATACTTAATTTGTCTGCAAGTGCACTGGTTTTCCCCAGTATATGCATAGAATGAGAAAGTGACCAGAAGACATCATACACTGTCACACTCTCATTGCCTCTTGACAAAGAGGATAAGATGTGGTTCACCTCTGTTTGTTGATGTACCAGATGGCAGACATACTGGCCGATTTTACTCCAATCATCCCAGTGGGGAGAGCATCTTGAAAGACCTGTAATGCTAGAATGACAGCTCTTGATATGTGAACCAGCCACTTGAGGAAACCATGTACCTTGGACTGTCCTTCCCAAGAAATGCCCCCACCCACCCCAGATGGGAGGCATCCATGGCTACTGTGGCTACTGATAAACATAAAACAAATGGACAGCCTTGAGGAACTTCGTTTGAAAGGATCCACCAAAGAAGTTATTCCTTGCAAACATTTGTAATCCTCACTGGACTATACAAAGGCTGCTGAAGAAAAGACCCGTGAAATGACGGAGTCCACTGCAGAATCCACATATGAAATATGTCCAATGGAACCAGAGTTATTGCTGCTACCATGTACATAAGGCTTGCAAGACTAGTCATCATGGAGGAGAAGAATGCAAGATCACTTCTCCTACCTGGGATCTGAGGGTTTGTACTCTTATTGGAGAAGAGATGCCATCTGATTGATCATGTCTAGATGAGTACCTATGAACTCCAGGTTCAGTGCAGGAGTGAGATTGTGACTTGTTGTAGTTGACAGTGATGCCCAAATGGAGATACAACTAGAGCAAGTAGTCCCTTGTTTGTAGAAGTATATGTCTAGTTTGTGCAGTGATGAGTCAGTCGTCTAGATACAGAAATACCTGGAATCCTAGCAGTCTTAGGTGAGGTTCTACCATCGTCATGCATTTGGTGAGCACCCTGCAAGCTGTAGTGAAGGCAAAGGGCAGTGCTCTGAATTGGTAATGATGGTCTACCAGCCAGAAGCACAGATATCTTCTGGAGTGCCTGCTCATTTTGATGTGACAGTACGCATTTTAAAAATCTATCAAGCACATCCAATTGTCCTTTCATAACAGAGGCAAAATGGACTGAACCATGACCACCCAGAACTCTGAGTGTTTCATGTACTGGTTTAATTTGTTGAGATCTAGAATGGGTCTCAAGTCCCCTGCCTTTTTTGGCACTAAAATAATCTTGAACAAATTCTGGGTCCTATCTGGTTTTGGGGAGCTTCTTAGATGACTCTTTTTCCTAGCAGCTTTCTTACTTCCAAGCCTGCTGCAACCCCCTGACTGGGTGGAACATTGGGAAAAATGGTATTGAATAACATCTGGATATGATCCTCTGCATGCAAATATCTGTTGTGATGGATGCCTATGCTTCTAGGTGCAGAGACAACCGCCCTTCAACTGCCTCCAGAGAAAAGCAGCTGGGCAACCTTTCAGGAGTGCTGATGGTGTTTATCCGAGAAGAAATCCCTGAAACCTTAGTTCTGAAGGCCTCCTCTGCCACAAGGGCAGCATCTTCTGTTAGAGTCCCCCCCCCCCTCTGTCTCTGGGGGAAACCATCTTCTCATAAGCCTTGGAAAGGACCCTGTGACTTTCAAAACCCCATTTTTCTACCTCCACACTGATTCCATGAGAAGGGTCTCTTAGGAAAAGAAAATGGATCCCAATAGCAGACAGGGTCTTTCCATCTTGGTCACTTCTGGAGAGCATTTCCTTCACCTTTGTCCAAACAGAGAAGATATATCAAAGGAAGCATTGATGAATGAGGACTTGAAGGGCCCCACAACATCACAAAAGTGCATCCAGGCAAGTCTTTGATGGTTTTGCCTCAACCTGAAACCCCTGAGGTACCCTGTGCAGCATGGGAAATCAACCTCATTGACATGTTAGCAACTGACTAAAGGGTAGCCAGTTGTGAAGAATAAGAAGTTATGTACTCACCATAACGTTCCATCTGAGTAGGTATCTTCATTTGTCTGCAACCTGTGGGATACGGATCTGATCTCGGATCCGAGCCAGCAACTTCTATCATAGCATAGATCTGAGCTCCTAGCTCCTCCCCTTACCCATAATCCCCTGCCTACCCTAACTGACCTCAGATCAAGTTTGCCCCATAGCACAGCAGATAAAAGGTGTCCCAATGGGAACATATGCTAATAACACAATAATAACAATCATATCGGTCAGGGGGGATGGTTGCAGACAAATGAAGATACCTACTCAGATGGAACGTTATGGTGAGTACATAACTTCTTAATCTGAAGTAGGAACTTCATTTGTCAGCAACCTGTGGGACAGAGTCCCCAGCTACCTAAATCTTGGGTGGCCTTCATGGAAGGATATTCCGGAGCACCGCAGAGCCAAAGGACGCCCTAACTCGGGAAACAACATCTATTTTATAGTGGCTGATAAAGGTGTGAGATGAAGCCCAAGTGGCTGCGGAACAAATGTCATCCAGTGGAACCCTAGCTTGAAAGGCCGCAGAAGTGGCAATGGCCCTAGTAGAATGAGCATGGACTCCTTGAGGTGCAGGCCTCCCCGAGCTCTGATATGCTAAAAGAATACAACTCGAGATCCATCGAGAGAGAGAAACTTTAGAAACTGACTTTCCGAAATTACTTTTGGCAAAGGAGATAAACAGCTGATCAGATTGTCTATGATCAGCAGTTCTATGTATATAAAAACGTAGTTGTCTGTGTACGTCTAAGGAATGTAGCTTGTACTCTCCTTTGTTATGAAAGTTGGGGAAAAACACTGGGAGATTGATGGATTGATTGATGTTCGCTTCCACGGATTGATCCTGAGGTAAACCCTATCCGGGTGAAAAAACAGATATGGTGGTTTGACACAAAGAGCTTGTAATTCCAATACTCTTCTGGCTGAAGTTATGGCCACCAAAAAAGCTGTCTTCCAAGAGAGAAATCTGAGATCAACCGTGGCCGCCGGTTCGAATGGGAGACCCGTCAAGGCCTGCAAGACTAAGAATAAATCCCATGGAGGTACCACCTCTTTAACTGGGGGCCTAAGGAGGAAGGTACCCTTGAGGAGAGACTTGCACAGTTTGGAAGTGATAAGAGGGCCAGACTCTTGTCCCACATGGTAGTATGAGATTGCTGGCAGTTGTACCTTGACTGTGGAAGAACTAGCCCCTTGGTGAAAGAGAGTGGTTAGAAAATCTAGAACCGACGATATTGGGGCTGTAAAAGGGTCTAAACGGCGGTGTTCTGCCCAAATGGTGAAGCGTTTCCACTTACTCCGATAAACCTTCCTGGTGGAAGGCTTGTGAGCTGCTACAAGAATGGCTTTGACCAATGATGAGATCTCGGGAGTCCTTATGAGGAGTGGAACTGGAGCAACCAAGCCGTCAGCTTGAGGTTGACCAGGTTCGGAGTCGGAAGACCAAGAGGATGAGAGATGAGATCCGGAATGGGATCCAGAATCCATGGTGGATACACAAGGTGAGACCATAGGTAAGGGAACCACGTCTGATGAGGCCAGAATGGGGCAATGAGGATCATTTTGCTCCCCAGCTGCCTGGCTTTCTAAGATAATTTCAACATCAGGGGAAGAGGAGGGTTAGCATAAAGCAGACTGGGAGGCCAAGCATGAACTAGACTCTCTCGGGGACTCCCCCGGAGGGGGGATCAGAGCGAAGTAATCGCTGCATTTGGTGTTTGAAGGAGAGGCAAAAAGATTGCAACAAGGTTGCCCCCATCGGGCAAATACTTGCTCTGCGACTCGTTGGTTGAGAGACCACTCGTAAGGAGTCAGGATAGTATGACTGAGCCTGTCCGCTAGAATGTTGGACCGTCCCGGAATGTGCATTGCTATGAGAAAGCGGTTGGTGGAAATCGCCCATTCCCACACTCTCATGGCCTCGCGGCAAAGGGGGTAAGACCTGGTTCCCCCGTTTGTTGATGTACCAGACTACCAACATGTTGTCTGTCTGTACCGCAATCGTCCCTACCGGAAGAGAGTTGTGCAGTGCCTGCAACATCAAAAGCACCGCCCTCATCTCCAGGACGTTGATATGCAAAGAGGTCTCTATGTCGTTCCATGTGCCTTGGACTGTCCTGCCTGAAAAATGCCCCCCCCCCACCCCAGGCGAGAAGCGTCCGTGGTCACTGTGTCGACTGGCAGAGGTAATGAGAAGGGACGTCCCGTGTGGAGGTTGGGAGACCGGAGCCACCACAGGATCAATTTTCTGCAAACCCTGCTTAAGGAAATGGGGTGAGACAGGGGATTGCGAGACAAGGACCATTGTACCTGGAGGGTCCACTGCAGAACCCTCATGTTCAACCGGGCTAATGGCAGCAGAGGAATTGCAGCCGCCATAGATGCTAGGGCCCTCAGGATCAATTCCGCCGAAGGAGATTGCAGTTGAAGGATGGCCTGCACGTGCAACATCAGGTTCCGAAGCCGATCTGGAGTCAAGAACGCAAGCATCTGTCTGGAATCCAGTCTCGCCCCTATAAAATCCAGCACTTGTGTAGGGATGAGAGAGGATTTGGTCATGTTGATGGTTAATCCTAATAGTGGGGCCAGACTGAGGAAATAGTCCCTGCATGAACAAAGTAGATGCCTTGTTGGGGCTGTGAGGAGCCAGTCATCCAGGAATGGAAAGACCTGAATTCCCTGGAGTCTCAGTTGGGCCGCTATGACTGCTAGGACCTTGGTGAACACCCTGGGGGCTGAGGTGAGACCGAAGGGGAGGACCCTGAATTGAAAGTGACTGGCTCCCAGCCGGAAGTGGAGAAACCTTCTGGAACACCTGTCCACTAAAATGTGATAGTACGCATCCTTGAGGTCTATAGAGCACATCCAGTCATCCTCCCACAATAAGGGGAGGACGGATTGCAACGTGACCATTCGGAACTTTTCTTTGGGTACCGCCAGGTTTAGGAGAGAGAGGTCATAGGACTAGTACTAGGCTACTAGGCCAGGCATTTATTATAAGCCTAGCCAGTGTGTGGCTTTCACCACCACCCCTTAGGAGAAATAGTATGCCCTTTTTTTGGGTAGTTGTTTACTGCTCCTCTGTCTAGTACACACACAGAGATGACCGTAAAAACCCTATGATCTCCCATCCACTCGTCGAGAATGGACCTCAAGTCCCCCGTCTTTTTTGGCACCAGAAAGAACCTGAAGTAAAACCCTGATCTGACTTGATCTGGGGGGAAGGGCTGGATGGCTCTTTTTTGTAGAAGCTACTGAATTTCTGCAGCAGCCACCTTCCTCTGACTGGGTGGAACGTCGGGAAGGCTTCTGATTCTGGGGTTTACTATGAAGGGAATTTGGTAACCTCTGGATATAATACGAAGCACCCAGCGATCCGTTGTTATGGACTCCCATTTTGCCAGGTGCCTCGAAAAACGCCGCCCGACTGCCTCCAGAGTGGAGCAGTCGGGAAACCCCTCAGGGGTTCTGCGTGGGCCTCTCAGAGAACGGTTCTCTGGACCCAAAATTCCTAGGACCCCCCCTGCCTCTGGAGCGGAATCCTCCCTGTCCTCCTCTGCCACGAGAGGACTGGTTGTCCTGAGCAGACTGGGATTGATGTGACTTTCGGAACCACATCTTCTTTTGACCCTTTTGGTTCTTGGAAAAGGACCTCTGGGGCGTAGAGAAGCAGACTCCGACGGCAGACAAGGTCTTCCTGTCTTTCTCGCTCTGGACAAGAGTGTCGCGAACGGTTTTGCCAAACAGTGCAGAACCATCAAAAGGCGCATTCGCGAATGACGCCTTAAAGGGTTCCGAGAAGTCACAGTGACGGAGCCAGGCTTGTCTCCTCATGACAAGCCCGACTCCGCCTGCTCTAGCGGCTCCCTCCATAGCATGAGACAACAGCCGCATAGAGGTGTTAGAGACAGAGCGGAGGGTGGCCATTCGGGAGGAGTACAGATCCTTGTCTCCCTCCGACATGGACCCTGGGGGGGGAAGCAGCGTATTCCTTAATTAGATCTCGCTGCATCCGAATAACGTGTGCCATGTAGTTCAAGGCCCTCATAGAGAAGGTCGCTGAACTGAAGGCCCGCTTCCCAAGACGGTCCATCATGCGAGACTCCTTGCTCGGAGGATGAACCGTGGGGCTCTCCTGAGCCAACTCTTTCTTGGTGGCTGCAGCCACCAACATGGCATCCACAGGGGGACCTCTGCTCCAATGTGATTTCTCTGCAGGGGGGCACAAAATTTTGTCTGGACGCTTGGGGATCGGCTCTACGGTGTCCGGTTCCTTCCAAGCCCTAGAGGATATGAGATCCACTAGGGGGTCGGGTGGAGGGGACACCCAAGAGGTAGATGGTCCTGCCTCAAATGCCTCAAGGAATACGGACTCGTCAGAGGAAGCCTTGGGGGCAGACCACCCACCTCTGATTTTGAGCATTTCCATGATGTCTCCAAAGGAGACATCCTCGGGGGGTGACCTAGGGAAGCCTTCCCCTTCATCCAAGTCCGTATCTTCGGTGAGACTCTCATGGGAGTCCATGTGCCTCCTTTTGCACTTTGCCTTATGAGGAATCTCCTCGGGGGGGGCTGTCCGAGGAGTCCTCATGGGCTGTATCCTGTACCCCTGGAACTCCTAAAGGTGCTGAGGCAAGCTGCCCCGAGGGCCGGATGAGGGGAGCCAGGACCAGATGAGAAGGAGTGCGGGAGGGAGCCGAAGCCAGGACCGGAGGTCTGGAAGCACTCGACAGTGCCCTCTCCACCACAGCAAAGGCCGAGGGGGAGCCGCCCTCTGACGGATCCGAGATCCGACTCCCACTTGGATCCGAAGCGGGGATCGGACCCGGCTCCGAGAACGTCGGATCCAAAGGACCAGTATGCTCCGACCGGGACGGAGCCGAAAGCACACTGAATCCCTCGGATCCGAAGCTCGGCCCACGGCTCTGAGAGGTCGGATCCGACAAACTCGAGGGAGCAGTCGGAGCCGACGTGCCCAGCACGGTCGGCTCCGATCTATCCCCGGATCCAACGTGGCTCGGCTCCGAGCGCTCCGAACCCGGAATGCGGGTCGGAGAAGGAGCTATAGGAGCGAAAAAAGGGGTCGAGCTTCCCCCCCGGAGGGGGGGGGGGAGGCAAGAGCACTACCACCTGCATGTGGGCCTGGATGAATCTCCTCATCATCCGGTCCATGTCCGCATCAGACATGCTAAAAGAGGACCTCGAAGAGGCCACCGAGGCAGACCTGGAATGTCACCTCGATGACCTCGACGGGGACCGGATCACCTCCTCCTCGGGTCCCGGGGAGAAACAAAAGGATCGGATCCGAGGAGGAGGAGATCGAGAAGACTTGGACGGAGAAGCCCTCTTAGCGGGCGGGGCCAATGAGGAGTCCTCGGCCCGCCGCTTAAGGTGCTTCTCCCGCCGCTTCTCTTTCCTGACCTCCCTATCCTCCGGAGCCGAAGCGGGAGGTTGAGTCCCGGTCGGAGGAAGGGAGGCAGGAGTGACCGCTACCGGGGGGGTAGCGGGCACTGAAGTACCGGAGGCCGAAGCAGAGTCTGGGGGTAGAAGGCCCGCCAGAACTAGCTTCGACCTTCGATCCTTGAGTGCCCTGGGGTTGAACGCCGCGCAAATCGCGCAACCCGAAGAGAGGTGTTCAACCCCAAGGCACCTAACTCACTGAGTTTGGCCATCAGCCGGTGAAAGCTTGTGACCACACTCGGTGCATTTCGAAAAAATGGCTTTAGGGGCCTCTGACATTACTGTAGTAAAGCACACTCACTAGGCCCCTAACACTCAGTCACACACACACGCTACGACCAGCGGGGGAGGGAGAAATATTTTAAATTAAATTAGATTTAAGCTGAGGCTAAAATAAAAAGATTAGTGTAAAGGGTAAACTACCACACACACACAATCAGTCACTCAGAAAGAAGAAATAAAAACTTTTTTCTCACAAAAACGCTAAGAGCTCTGAACCTAGCTGTTGCTTGAAGAGCGGCAAACTAGATCTGAGGTCAGTTAGGGTAGGGAGGGGATTATGGGTAAGGGGAGGAGCTAGGATCTATGCTATGATAGAAGTTGCCGGCTCGAATCCGAGATCGGATCCGTATTCCACAGGTTGCTGACAAATGAAGTTCCTACTTCAGAGGTCTTATTCTGGCCCTCCACAGACATGGACCCATAAAGGATTTGGAGAGCTCTTTAGTCAAAGATCTTTGTTGCCTTGTAAAGTGTGCCAAATAATTCAGTAACCACATGGCAAAGGTCACTGAGGCATAGGCACACTTTCCAAATCTATCCAAAGCCCTAGACTCCCTGTTAGGCAGACGGACAGATGATCTCTGCTTTCAAGCTCTTTCTTAGTGGCTGCTGCCACAACCATGGCATCTACTGGGACCCCCTTGCTCCAGTATGCTCTGTCCTTTTGGGGAGGGCTCAAAATCTATCCCGTCACTTGGGGTAGGCTCCACAGTATCTGTCTCCTTCCATGCACAGCATGAGACGTCTTTCAGCTCAGCAGCCAGAAGGGTCACCTAAGATGTAGCTGGGCAAGAACCTCATCAGTGGTATGGTCTAGTGAGGTATTGTAAGTGACAGAGGAGTCCTGATGGACTGATTGGAGGCATGTTCGGGTAGGCTGTCCTGGTGGGATAGAAGTGAGAGGCTCAGAACACATACCTGATGGTTGAACAGAAATAGGATCTGAAAGGGGCAAGGATGTCCTCTCTCCAGGCAGAGAGAAAGTCCTCTTCACTATCTCAAAGGCAGTGGGTCTAGGAGAAACAGAGGCCAGCAGCACCGGAGCTGAAAAGCCTGTGCCAGCAAGCCCTGAATCCCCCCAGATCCCCATCTGAAGGAGGGAGTCAGACCCAAGTTGCCCAGTGCCAAAGCACCTAGAAGCAAGGACAGCTTGAAAAACTTTGGACTGGACCCCAACCCTCTGAAGCTGGCACCAACACTTTGGATATGAGAGTCCTCCTGCTCCAAAAGAATCAGAGCTGGGCAACTCAGGAACATGGTTGAAGTTGAAGAATGGACTGTCTTCAGATCTGACAAGGACACTCGCAAGGATCTTGGATCTGAGGCCTCCAATACCACAGGACAGATTAGAGAAAGAGATATCAGTTGAGGGTCAGTGGAAGGCAGGCTCATGTGTCCGATGCGAGACAGAGCTGAGTCTCCATCTGGATCTGAGCTCTGAGGAACTTCCTCATCATGCTCGCCACCTCTGCTTCAGACAAGCTCCTGCAGGACCTAAGGGAGGAGCTGGTAGGAGGAGGCCTGAAATGTCTCCTTGGAGTCTCTTGGAGAAAAGGTGAGTGGAGTCGAGGAAAGACAGGTTCCGATGAGAACCATGGTGACTAGATCGGAGGCAATCTAGACTTCAAGAAGGTAGGATCTGAGGGTGTCAGATCCAACTTTTTTTGAAATTTTTGCAGGAGTCTTGGAGGTCAGAGCCAATATTGGCAAGCAGTCTGGAAACCTCTTCTTAGGGCCTTATCTTTCGGAGCCAAATTAGGCTTTTTCGGACCTCCTGGAGGGAGTTTGAGCCCTAGTAGTCAAAGAATAAGAAGTACTAGTAGAGGGAAAAAGACCCCTTAGCACTAGTTTATTTTTGTGGTCACTAAGAGCTCTGGAATTAAACACTGCACATTTAGACCAATCAGTTTCTAAATGGGCAGCACGCAAACAATAAACATTCCGTGTGGGCATCAGAAATGGGAATCTTATGTCCACAGGAAGTATATTTTTTTTACATCCAGTTTGTTTGTTTATCTGTCATTTTAGGAGATAAAGGAAGAAGCAACAAGTTCTCAAAATAAGTATAGTAAAAGATTTTTTTTTTTTTTTTTTTTACTTACAGGACAGAGGGTACCAACAATGGTACAAAGAAATACTACATAGTGGGTAGGAAGGGGAAGATAATACAGAAAAGAAACAAGAGTACCAACAGTAGCACTCAGTAAAATACCTAAACAACAAAAAAGATAGGAAAAAGAACTGCTTAATGGACAGAACCTGAAAAAACTCCACAAAAAGTAAGGGAGGGAGGTGAAAGTTAAAAGTAGACTAAAAGAATTGACCACTAAATACTGAAAAAAAACACCTGAAAGCTCGAGTGAAGGTGAACCGCATCTGAGAGATATGTCAGCAAATGAGATCCAAGGTATATTAGGTTAGTAGGGCATTGTGAGTAAAGTATGAGCTTGAGAGTTGGATCTGTGCATCTAGTAAAACTGTCCAGATGAATCCAAGGTCAGATTTGAGACTCATTAGTTAAGGAAAAAATGAAAACGACAACATTAGATCTATAATTTTTCTATCTGCACTGTAAATATCTGTCTGCTCAGAATATTTGTTGTAAATGAGCATGTCATTGTCTTTATTTGATATACTACACTGTTGTCATTTTGGGTCCAGACAGTGTCCAAAAAATTTTCTGCTGACCAGTCTACCTGCATAGTTATCAAATGTCAATAAATTAATAAACAGAGTGTAGGTATTTTTCACATTTAAATGGAGAGAAAGAATCTGACATGGACTAGTGGTAGTAGATGTCAATACTTAACTCAGCTCTGTAGTGCGTATAGTATCAGGTAACTGCTAAGATAGTAGACCTTTTCTGTTCTGTTTTTTTTTTGGATGTTGGAGACAAACAGTTATGCTCTTAGCATGGAGATGGCATGACAGTCTGTTTGGCATCCTTCAGATGTCCATCCTTGATTCCATCAAATCACTGAACACTTTAGTTTCAGGTTTCTCTACAGGTAGGATAGAATGTGTGGCAGTTCATGAGAGGCCTCTGTGTGGTATGCTAAAATACACACACACACACACACACACACACACACACACACACACACACACACACACACACACACACACACATATCCAACAGTTTGCATCAATTCATTTGTGAAGAATAGGAGTGAGTGGGATACTGCTTTAAGTTTTCTTACTGGTGGCAAGAGTGGTCTACTTATTACAAAAAATTCTGTTTTTGGAATGTATATGGGATTGTGAGAATGTGGTTCCATATTAGACCAGCTCCATGTCTCTCAAGAAATTAAACTTAGGCCTCCACATAAAACAGTATTTTGACAAATGCATCAGTATGACTTTTTTCATTATTTTGCCTCTTTATCTGCATGAAGGAAGAGATCAGTTTTATGAGGTTAAGAAAAAGAAGTTATGTACTCACCATAACATTCCATGTTTTGTCCTTGATCTCACCTTCCTTCTTGCTGGTTGGGTTCAGAGCCGATCCTCGGCTCTGACTTGGCAGTAAACTAAAGCTCGAGAGCTTCTACTGACTCGAGGCTAGCCCCTATCCCAACATGCCTAGCGGGAGTTACCCAGATTTCGTTTGTGATAACCCAAAACACTAGACTATGCAAGTAAAAAATAATAGACTTTTACATATGAGTACACTTGTGTATAAAGATGTAAATAATCAGCAAGGGGAAAGAAAGGGAGTCTAGGTCTATCCAACTGGTATGGTAGATGGGAAACTCAGCCAGTGTAGCCAGTGAAAGAACTCCTCTCGATCCTCCAGGAAGGGGGTAGGAGGGTGGGACGCAAGAGAGAAGGCAAGATCAAGGACAACAAACATGGAACGTTATGGTGAGTACATAACTTCTTTATGTTATGTTGTCCCTATCTCGCCTTTGTTCTTGCTGGTTGGGTGCACATCCCCCGCACATCTTTCTTGGGTGGCTCACTGGAAAAAAACTCTTCAGAACCGTGGAACCAAAGGATGCCCTGTTCCGGGAGGCCACATCTACTTTGTAATGAGTGATAAAGGTATGAGGATTGGCCCATGTAGCTGCCGCACAGATCGAATCTAAAGGCGGCTTGGCTTAAAAGGCAGTAGAGGTAGCCAAGGCCCTAGCTGAGTGTCCTCTAACTTTTCCTGGAAGTTTTTTGTTCCGCAAATCGTAGACGTAGGTGATGGTATCTGAAAGCCACTTAGATAAGGTCACTTTTGAGACTGAATAACGTTTTCTATTCTCTGCAAAAGATATAAACAATTGGTTGGATTTTCTGATGTTCTTGGTCTTGTGTAAATAGAAACGTAACTGTCTATGAATGTCCAATTGATGGAACTTATACTCTGCCTTATTGCCATGACTGAGGAAGAATACAGGGAGCTCTATAGATTGATTCAAACTGCACTCTGAACACACCTTTGGTATGAAGGAGGGATTGGTTCTAAGAGAAACTCTATCTTTGTGGAAAATCAAGTATGGAGGATGAACTGATAAGGCCTGTAAATTCTGAAACCCTCCTAGCTGAGGTAATGGCAGTCAAGAAAAAAGTCTTCCATGTCAAAAATTTTAGAGGACAAGTAGCAGCTGGCTAAAAAAGGGGGAAGCATCAGAGCCACTAAAACTAAATTTACATCCCGGGGGGGAGGAGGTTCTCTTACTGGAGGTCTTATGAGGATAGTACCTCTTAGGAATGCTTTGCATAGTCTATGGGACATAACGTCAGAGCCCATTTCTCTCACATGAAAATTAGAAATGGCAGCCAGCTGAACCTGGATAGTAGCTGCAGCTGCTCCTCACTCAAAAGTTTCAGCAAGAAATTTGAGAATCTTTGAAATGGGTGCAGTGAAGGGAACTGCTATAGTTCCTGTAGGAAGAGAGTCCTGAAGTGCTTGCAATGCCAGAAGCACCCTTTTCATCTCTAGGACATTGATGTGCAAGTGGTACTTGTGTTGCTGCCAAGTCCCTTGAACAGTCTGCCCCAGATAATGACCCCCCCACCCTATCTGGGAAGCGTCCGTGGTCACTGTGGCTACGGGTTGGGGGAGGGGCTAGAAATGTGATAAAAAGAGAAATAATCCAGCACCCTGAGCATGAGTAGCAGTAAAAAACTTTTATTATGAACCAAACCGGTTTCAGCAACTAGCTTTCTTCAGTGGCTTGTTTGAAAACTCACAATAAGTCATATTTATAGGAAATGCTAACTGAGTGACCTGACATCACTTCCTGTATACCAAAAATATAACCACACAAAAAAATATTAATATTATAAATAGACAGTGAATAAATGCCAAAGTTAGAACATACAATGGATTTAGACAAATAACATTGTTTAGTTACTGCCATCCATGAACCAATAATGTGGAATGACATGTAGATACCAATAAATATAATGACCTACATGCAAATGACCAAAAAATATTTCTGACCTAATACAGTTATTAATATAATATAATAGTGATTAATAACTCTATATAATTCATTGCAGTTTGTCATTACGACCTGGTGGAAACAAACTACCTAGTTTGACTATCCATTTGGTTTCCTTGTTATCCAATAATTTGTGCCATCCTGTTTTATACATTCTGTTACCAACAATTCTGTCAATACAAATAAAGGAAAATTGGGCCGTTTTGTGTATAATAGAATATTTGTATAGTGCATTGGTAGGCCTAGCATTTCTGATATCCCCTAAGTGGTCAGAAATGCGAATACGAAACTGTCTAGACGTTTGTTCAATATAGAAGGCCCTGCATGTGCATGTAGCTAGATAGATCACCCAGTCCGTACTGCAATTGGCAAAATGTTGGATATCATAAATCTTGCCTGTGTTTTGAATTCTTTGGTGGTGAAAACAAATTTGCAAAAGTGACCACAAGGGTGACAACCTGTTAATTTGTCCCCCAAAATAGTAGTCTGAATCCTAGAAACTTCCTGGAAAGTGTTTTTTTTATAATATGAAAAGTGTGATCCTAAGGTTTTACCTTTCCTGTAAGAGAAGAGACATCTGTTATCTAACCATTTTGCTAGGTGTTTGTTATTAGTTAATATGTTCCAGTGATGACTGATTATGTCTTGTAATTGGTAGGTGTTTCTACCAAAGGTGGTTACTAACCTAGGTGTCTGGTCTGATGATTGAGCAGTTTTAGGTTTATAACATAACAAGGAATCCCTGGACAAGTTGGCAGTAATGCCAACTGCCGAGTGAATGTCTGAAGTATGATAACCCCGCTGTGTAAATCTGTTAGAAAGATCATCCTGGCAACATCTAAGGTCAGAGTTCGATGAACAAATTCTCTTAATCCTAATAAACTGGGATTTGGGAATATTTAATATTTTTAGGGGCTAGAAATGGCCTGCCTTTTGTCACCAGAGGGGAGTGAAGCCACCATTCTAGATTCTTCTTGCAGGACTCCGTGATTAAAATCTGATGTGACATGGGTAAATCCTTTAATGACCATTGAGCAAAAATAAGCCACTGCAGAATTCTCATTTGGAAACATGCCACAGGGACCAGAGTAATTGCTGCAGCCACTGAATCCAAGACTCTGAGGTAAATCTTGCCTGAATTCTCTTTTTCGCCACGACGACTGAAACTTGCCCTTGTGTCTAAATCTGCCCCTATAAATGTAATATACTGACAAGGCAACAAGGCAGACTTTTCGTAGTTTATGGTGATGCCTAGTCGTGAACAAGTGTGAATTGTGGAGTCCCTTGCCTTGATTAGCTGATGCTCGGTGGTGGCAGTAAGGAACCAGTCGTCTAGATATGGAAACACCCGAAATCCTAGATGCCTCAGGTGAGCCGTAACTACTGCCAGCCATTTGGTGAACACCCTGGGGGCTGTGGTAAGACCAAAGGGCAGAGCTCTGAACTGGTAAAGACTGGCTCCCAGCCAGAAGCATAGATATCTCCTGGATCACCTGTCCATTTTTATGTGGTAGTATGCATCTGGAGAGCGACAGAGCACATCCAATTGTCCTGACCCAAAAAGGGAAGAATGGACTGCAGTGTTACCATCCGGAACTTTGTTTTCTTGACCGACTTGTTCAGTCTGCTGAGATCCAAAATTGGCGTCCAGTCTCCTGTATTTTTTGGAACTAAAAAACCTTCAGTAAGTTCCAGACTCGATTTGGTCTGCGGGGACTTCCTGGATGACTTTTTTTTCTAGCAACCTTTGAACTTCTAGGTTTGCTTGATCCCACAGATTGGGTGGAACATCTGGGATTGACTGTTGTTTTTTTGTAAGGGGTGGTTGGGAGAAGGGAATCTTGTAGCCCCTGAATATTATCGACAGTACCCATGTATCTTCTGTGATTGTCTGCCAGGCTTTTGGGTGCAAGGATAATCTGCCCCTGACTGCCTCCAGAGGTGGACAGTCGGGCCTCCTTTCAGGAGTGCTGGAAGGGCCTACCCAGAAGGTATCTCTGTCGCCCTGATTCTACGGACCCCCCTGCCTCAAGACTGGCGTCTTCTATTTTTCCCCTCTG
The DNA here is from genome assembly GCF_019279795.1 of Protopterus annectens. Classification (NCBI taxonomy): domain Eukaryota; kingdom Metazoa; phylum Chordata; order Ceratodontiformes; family Protopteridae; genus Protopterus; species Protopterus annectens. Next base: position 1,470,630,761 of record NC_056744.1, read on the forward strand.
CCCCTGGGGGAAGAATCTCCACATGCGTCAGGCTAAGCTCCCTGGGATTTCCGGAACCACATCTTCCTGCTCTTCTGACCTTTAGGATAAGGTATAGAAGGAGAGGAGAATCGTACTCCCATGGCAGAGAGAGTTTTGCCTTCCTGTTCACACCTGGTAAGAGTCTCTTTTACCTGAGGCCCGAACAACGATGAGCAGTCAAAGGGGTTGTTGGTAAAGGAGGACTTGAAGGGCTCCACAAATTGACAAAGGCACATCCAGGAGTGTCTCCATAAGGCAACGCCTGTGCCTGCTGCCCTACTCGCTCCATTGGCTGGATAAGAAATCTGCCTCATTGAGGAGTTAACTACAGAAGTCAAGGTCGCAAGCTGAGAAGCTATTTTGTCCGCAGCTCCTGCAGCTGTAGGATCCTGTAGGGTATCTCCCAACTCCTTGAGGAGATCCCTCTGAAGGCATGTAAAGTGGGATAAATAATTCAGCGACTTGAGTGTAAATGCCGCTGAAGAAAACATGCGCTTCCCATACCTGTGGGCATCGTACAGGACTCTTTGTTCAGCAGATGGACTGAAGAAGATGTTTCCGCTAATTCCTTCTTAGTGGCTGCTGCCACCACCATAGCATCGACAGGCATGCCCTTAGATAGAAAAAGCTTGTTGTTTGGTGCAGTTATAAATTTGTTGGGCCTCCGCGGAACTGGTTCTATAGTCTCTGGAGAGCTCCACGCCTTCTGACTCACTATGCCCAACAGTGGGTCGAAATGCGGAGACACCCAAGAGGTGGAGGTTTGGGAACTGAATGCATTCAGGTGCACAGACTCTTCTTCAAAGGGGGCAAGGGACTTCCAGCCATCCTTCTGCCTAAGGATTTCCAGGATGTCTGAAAATGAGACATCCTCAGAGGGGGACCGTGGGGACCCTTCTGAGTCCTCCAAGTCTGTATCTGAAGTCAGAGGCTCAGGGGAATCCAAATGCTTCCTCTTACACGTCCTCTTCTGAGGGACCTCCTCTGAGGGGTGTTCTGGGGAGATTTTGGAAGAGGTGGGCTTGCCCAATGGGGCATCCTGGAGCATGGGTTCCCTATGCTTGGGGAGGAGGTGAGGTTCGGAGGTGGACACAGGCACAGAAGGAAAAGGAGCCAATGGAGCTGAGGGTGGACTGGTCTCAGAGGACAGCGCACTCTTCATCACCTCGAAGGCACAGCAGTCCCAGCTCAAAAGAGTCTCCGGCTGTGAAGAGCCTGGAGATCTCCTTCAAACCAAGGGCGATGGCTCTGAGGCCGATGTAGAAGCCAAGCTCACCTGCGTCCGAGTAGGGTTGGACAAGGGACCGATGCCACCCCCCCCCCTGAGCCAATGAGGTAGCGTCGGCCCCCAGATCCCTTGACAGAATGGGGTAATGAGGAGATTGGAGCAGAAGTCAGAACTGAGAGACTGGAGGTTATCAGAACCGACGGTTCCACCACAACAACTTCCATGCACTATGGCTCCAAACTCAAGGGAGTCAGAGGAGGAATCGATAATGATGCTGGTTGGACTGTTGGCACCACTTTCGTATGGGCTGGGCTCGATAATAGTTTTGCTAATGCCGGTGTCCTGAGAAGCCTCTTCACCACCCTCTCCACATCATCATCCAAAAGACTCCTAGATGACCGAGAGGAATGGCTGGAAGACCGGTGACTGCCTGTCACAGATTGTAAAAGCGGAGATTGCGGAACAGAGCGTACCTGTTCCAGAGATGGAGACCTGGTTCTCTTGTTGAGTTCTGGCTAGCTCCGAGACTACTGATGGAGCCGCAGAAGAAAGAGTCTTGTTGGAACCAACACTCGGATCCGACAATGCTGAAGATCTGTCTTTTCTTTTGGATGACTCCAATGTCGTAGCCGATGAGGATGATGGTTTGGTGGATTTGTCCTGTTTTTTTTGTTGGCTGTCCCCTCCACGGAAGCATCAAAGGATCTTTTTAATAAGCCTCACAAAATCCGTTTATTTTTTTTCTCCTGCAGGACCTGAGAACTGAAAGCATGGCATATAGACCACGAGTCCTGCAGGTCTAAAGCCCCTAAACAATATACGCAACTCGTATGCTCATCTGTAAGGGACATCTTTTGACAGCACGAGTCACATTTCTTAAAACCCGAAGGTTTTGTCTCTTTAGTGGAATCCTTAGACATAGTTAGACTACAAGTATGCCAACAAATACTAGTAACTAAAACAAAGGCACTGAATAAGCACACAAAGTTAAATCCCAATAAACAAAGTTTAACTACAGACCAAACCTTTTTTTTTTTTTTTATTAAAAGGAAAGAGTGAAGGGGGGAGAGCCTCTAAACTAAAACAGCGAACCTCCTCAACTGAGGAGAGCCTCTAACTTAAACGGCTGCTTCTAGAAAAAAAAGGGAATAAGGGGAAAGCCCTCTAACTAAAAACGGACTGAAGGGAAGGAGAACCCTCTAAGTTAAACCGGTTTGCAAGGAAAGTAAGTAGGGCTAAAGGAAAACGACGGCCACAACAACAACAATCAAAAATGGAAGGTTAGAAAGAACACTAACTGATGAAGAAACTCTTCAACACTAAATATTTAACAAAATTAGCAAATTTAGTCAAAAAAGAAAACACTTAGCCTGAGCCAGTATCCAGCAATCTCGACGCTGCAAGCGGCAAACGATATCTGGGTAACTCCTGCTAGGCATGTTGGGATAGGGGCTAGGCTCGAGCCAGTAGAAGCACTCGAGCTTTAGTATACGGCCGAGTCGAGCTGAGGATCAGCTTCGAACCCAACCAGCAAGAACAAAGATGAGATAGAGACAACATAAAACATTCCATATTACACAAATAAACTGTCTAATGGGACAATGCCTCACATATAGAGTACACAGACATAGCAACGAACTTGCAGAGCGCACAATACTTTTGTTATGCCCACTGCCTGCTGACCACTGAGTTCTCTATCATTTATCAGTCCCCTATAACCTAGTGGGTAAGAGATGACCACAGGAACCATCACTCAGGTAGCCATTGGGGATTTTCTCCTTAGCTAAACCAACCACTGCATAAGAATGTAGCGTCCAAGGGGTGATATGTAATGGAACTTGTGACTGATGTCTACTCCTTTGTATACTCTGCAATCAGGGCATTATCCTTTTGTACACAGCACTGCTATGTGATCCCTAGTCTCCATTGAGAATTCTACCATGGAACATGTGCCTGGACAGAAATCCCTCACCTATTTCCTGAGAAGAAGTGAAGATTCTTCTCCTCCTAATCTGCTAGCTGAACTCTGGTCACCTGGGTCACAGTCTGGACTTTACATCTGTAAGCCAACAAAGCTGCTGGGTAGGTTGCACAATATGAAAAAGGAAATATTCAGGATATGTTATAATCACTGTCATTAAAGGCAAAGGCTGAAAACAGGACTCCGATACTGTTAAATAATTTATTTACTTATTTATTTGCAGTTTGTTTGCCAGGATAGTCCAATTGGGCCACGAGGTGCCCGTTTTCAGTGGAGTCCTGGGGAGAAAAGCTACAGAAAAATACAAGTACATAGTACACATTGCACATTTACGTTACAGATTATCTCATAGGAATACAAAGTAAATATAATAAAAAAGGTTAACAATGATAGAATACATCAGTATAGTTTGTAAAACAGCAATAAAAAAACACTTTTTTTTACACAAAAGTAGCAGCATAGGGTAACTGTTAAGTAGTCTGTTAAACATGAAGACAAACTTGCCACAGCTGAAAACACATTAAAGACTCAAGTACACGAGCTTCAAGAACAGAGGGCAGCTATCTTGCAGTATGCTACTCAAATAAACAGACTGCAGAACAGGTTACATTAATACTGACATAAAACCTAATGACTCAGACAACCAGTTCAGGTTGAATAATCTGAGAGATTTGTTTGCCAAAGTGAAATGAAAATGGCCATCAGATCAAGCCTAAAATAAGGAATAAAAAATTTTCAAGACATCTGTCTTTGGCAAGCTCTGCATCACATAGAGATAAAGCTTTGACTATTAGTAGTCCAGGCTCTGGCGAAGTGACAGGAGAAGATGGGTGTGAACAAGCAATATCACCTTGTCCATCTTGGAAGAGGGAGACAATCCATTCACTAGAATGCTTAAACTGCCATAGAAAGTGAATGTATTTCATGCTGCAAGTAAACTGGTACTTGTGCTTGTATCTGTCAAGCCAGTGGTGCAGAAGAAGTAGAGCAGGCCTTTGCAGTGACTTGGGCATACACATCAGCTCTCAGAGATGGAATATGGCTTATTAGTAGAATTATCTCCCCTCATTAGTTCATATCAGGAAAGGATAGCTTCTGATATCTAAGGTACCCCTATGCTGTTCACTGGCCTTGGGACAATTAGGCTTCTTTACTAAAAATAGACAGCCTTAGTCTGGGCAGGAGGTAAAGCCAGACCATCAGGTCACTGGGATGAGGGTGGCTCTATGGAAGCAACAGAAAAACAAAGGTTTTAGCAAACAAATGATGACTGCAGGGATGAAAGGATCCTTAATGACTACTTGGATGATGGTCATTCAAATGCTGGTCTCATCCCTGACACCCAGTCAATGTAAATATAAGACACCATGAGGCCAGCTTACACTGGAGAGAGAGACAATGACAGAGAGAAGGTCCACTGCAAGGATATGTGTTTACAAGCTGGCTGAGGTGGATTAGGGGAATGAATAGGCAGCTCAGGGACAACTGGCTTGATGGTCAACAATGCAGGCAGAATGGGGAAACAGTACATAAAAAGACATCTCATTTTTGTACTGATGGACTACACTGGCCAACATTCTTTGTTAAAAAAAGCAAAACAAGTGAGTATGTCAATAAAGACTGCATGGTTAGAATTGTGCTGGAATACAACAATGTCCTATTCACGGAGAAGGAACAGCCTGTTCCAGTGATTAAGCACTTTGTGGACTTGGATTATAGTACTTAGCTGTGATTTTCTATAGATCTGCAAGTTCAAGTAAATGGCAAGCACTGTTTCTCTCTCTATCCAATAAAAGCTGAAGCCTTCTTGGATAAAGCTGACTAACCAACAGAAGCAGCAGCTTTCCTGGATAAATTAGCTGTCAACTGGCTGCCATAGTATTACAACTACAGGGGGTACCCCTAAAACTAACCTGGTCCAGGTATACGCAAACAAGAGCAATAGCGTAGCCCATGTGACACCTTGCAATGCACCAGAGGGAAGGGGGTAAAGAAACTCCTGTTTATTAGTTCCAGGACTGCTGCACTTTGGAAAAAAAGGCATGCTGTGAGATACAACAGTCTCAGTCATAGTATGTGTGCTCCCACATCTTAACTTGCATTTACACAGTTCTGAGCATCACAATTACAATCCTCGTAAATTCAGTAGATCTTTTTATATGCTGTCTCACTGAATGCAATACAGTGTTAACACCACTATACATAATGACTGGTAGCTTGCCAAGGAGTACATTAAAGCAGAATCATTTCATTATCCATGTCTTGTACTTGCAGGGGTTTTGTACAATAAAGCTCATTAACACAATGGTGATTATTCCCCAATCAGAGATAAGGGGTGGATTATTCAGGGTGCAATGGGGGCATTCTTGCTAATGCTATGGCATCTCCCATTACTGTCTGGCATACTTGAGAGACTTATGATATTTCTGCTTTTGCAGGTGAGGTTCATGTAGGGCTTCATACCTCCATGCCATGGGTCCAGGTAAGTATGTATTTTTTTGTTCATGCTATATCTGATTTTGTTGTTTGTTTATATGCAAATGGAGCTGAAATACAGCAAATACTAATACAACAAAATAATAATAATACAACAATAATAATAATAATACAACAAAACAAAGCTCCTTCTCTTCTGTCCAACAAAATTCACCTTATCTTCCCAACTGTTCACCATCCTATCCAAAAATAAAACTGCTATCACCCCATCAACTCATACCAAGTAATTAGGCATAGAAATTGACAGCAACTTAAAATTCAATACACACATAGCACAAACCATTAAGAAGACTCACAAGAAACTAGGTCTCCTATATAGAAACAAACAATTCCTAACAACACACACAAAAGTTACTATCGCTCGTACTCATCTCCTGTTATCTCTCCTAAATGCTTCCCCAATCCTAACCAACCTCTGCAAGCCTGAACTAACCAAGCTTGAATCTTGTTATAATCAAATTGCTAGGTTTGCCACAGGTGCCTCTTACAGGCCACATCACTGCTCATCTCACTGTAACAGTTCTGACAAGGGAAGACAGCATGCAAATATGTCACAGTGTGTAGACAATAACACAAAAATAAAAATAAACTCAACAGGGGAAAAATGGGTATGATTTCTACCAATACTCTGTTTATTTGTATAAACAACACAGTAATACAAAAAAGGACCATGGGTTAAAATACTTACTATTTTGGGTAACAGGCCAGTACTTCCTACAAATCAAATGGTAGAAATACCATCCACTTGTACTATGATATGACAACAATACTAAAAAAACAATATTGCACTTCAGTATTACATTTCCAAGTTTTAAAGATACCAAATGCAAATTTAAAAGAGCTTGGTAAAAAAGCTAGTAGAACAAAATATCTCACAGACTGTACATTTGCAAGCACAATGGACGTAAGTCATTACAAGTATCTTTGACAGACAGATTACAATTTAGTACTAATGTATCTATATTTGCAAATTGAACAAAATATTGTGTAAATGGACAATGCTGCCTTCAAATTTCAAAAGGTTTGTTAAAGTGGCACCACAGTTTGTATGTATGGTTTTAAATAAACCCAGTGTTAATAGTAAAAAACAAAAACAGAAGCTGACACTGCCCATAACTGGTGGGACATATTCACAAGATGGTCATCATCTGGGATCAAATTGCTAAATTAATTAATACATCCTGTGTTGATAGTTTAGCAGTCATAATAATAATGACAGCTTAGAATAGTTTTATATGCTGCAGATTGCGAAGAGTTGCATTAACTCAGCAAATCATGATTGTTAACATGAACAAAGTGGTAAATACTGTAAACAATGATGCTAATGAAACAAATGCAGTCTTTTCTTTAACTGAAGTTTAGTCCGTTCCTTCAAAAAATATATAATAATGAGGAACTGAAAGAATAATAGTTCACTGTCTTTTCACTAGCATGATTATTAGTTTGAATAAAAAGCTGCAAAAATTATATGAAATATAACGGGTTAATTTAGGAATAGTATAAAATGCTGAAAAATAGGAAGAAGTAAGTGTACTGGCATACCTTAATTAGACATTGGCATCCATGTAAAGGAGTATGTTACTGAGGAACAAAGTCTGTAAAAATAACTGCGCAGATGGCAGCTAGAAGGACATCAATGAAGCAAAGAGATGTAACTTCAAGCAAAATAAAGTTGGAACATCAAGTTTCAGACAGTAGTGGAACACCACATTTCAGATAATGCAAGACTAAGTTTCATTGGACCACCGAACTTGAAAAAGAATCAAGGACAAATCATAAATTAGAAGAACAAAGAAAAGTGTTATACAAAAGAAGATTGTAATACATCAGACTGAGAAAAAATATCAGGCTTTTTGGTATAAATATGAGTGTGTATAAACAAGCTTTGGGAATTTGCCATAGAGAGCTGACAGCATCTGTGTTGCATGCTTGTAGATCCAAAAGGAAAATGTAATAGTAAAATGCATATTAACTGAAGCAGTTTGTCTCAGAGTATTTATTGTACTTAGTACAATACAGTAATAAGACTAGTTGGTCACAATAAATAGTTAAATATACTGTGGTATGCATGTATGTAAATGCAAGTAAAAGCAAGAAACCAACAGAAGGCAGTATATAATTTTTCAACCAGTACCACACAGTGTGGACCAAGGCTCAGAGTCTTACCATGCGTTTCCTTTTTACAGCAGTTGCAACTAACTATAGCCATATATTATACCAACATATTTGTATTATTGGATAGTTTGTGGTCCTCTCACTTTGTAAAAGTTACAAAATGTTTAGGTATTTCATAATTACAGCACGTTCTATTAGAACTAAAACAAAATCTGCCCCATGGTTTTCAGTAGAAACCAGACAAAAATCTAACTTAGAAACAAGGTTTGGGCCACTTGGCGGGTCACAAAAGCCCCCACTGATCAACTTAGATATAGACAGCTAAGGATTGATAGAAAAAATCTGTTATGACTGACAAAAAACTATTATTGCCACCTACAACAGAAACACCAAAACAACCTCAAAAGTTTTGGGCAGGCATAAATAAAGTTCTCCACTCAGGACAATCCACCACCCCTACCCCCTCAACTACTAACCAAAAACTTCCACTAGAGGCTGCCAATACCTTCAACAGCTTTTTACAGAAACTATCCAGCAACTAGCTAGTCAATTATCCCCCAGTTGCCCAAACCCAATTACTACGATACCCATTTCCCAACTCACCTTTAACTTTCAACCAGTCTCCACATCATTTATCCGAACACTAATTAAGAAATTAAAACCAACTACCCTATCTGCAGATCTCCACCCAGCAGAGTATTTACAAAAAGCAGATGATGCCGTAGCTTACCAAATCTCCATCCTAATCAACAGAACTATATCTGAAGCTTCCATCCCCTCCATCTGGAAGATATCCCATGTAATCCCACTCCATAAAGGGGGCAGCTCCACTGAACTCTCAAATTACAGACCCATAGCTATTCTGTCACTACTAGCAAAAATTATGGAGAAATGCATCCATAAACAACTCCTGAACTATTTTATCAAGAACAATCTCCTGACAAACTCTCAGCATGGTTTTAAACCACACCAAAGAACCACTACTGCCCTCCCCTCTTTCTCTAATATTATAAGTCAAAACCGAAACAATAATAAACTTTCCTTAGCCCTCTTTCTAAATCTTTCCAAGGCCTTTGACATGGTAAACCACCAACTACTTATACAAACACTGGAAACTATTTCCCTAGACACCCAGGCTATCCATTGGTTCCAATATTACCTGAGTGGCAGACAACAGGCAGTCCTATGAAAGGACAACCTATCTACCCTTTCTACCTATTACCCTTGGAGTCCCCCAGGGCTACATTTTAGGACCCCTCCTATTTTCTATCTTTATTAATGATCTGCACAAGGTCATACCAAATGCAACCTGTATTCAACATGCGGATGACTCGACACTAATATGCTCAGCCACCTCCCCAACAGAGCTGCAGTCTTTATCCCAAAATGCTTTTAATACAGTTGAAAATTGTCTCCTTAAGCCCTGTCTCATATTAAATCCCAACAAAACTAAGCTGCTGCTGTTCTCCCCAACTCATAGGTCCACCACACCAACCTTCACCGTAAAATCTGACAATGGTACCATTACTTCTCCAGATCCCTCTCTACCAAGCTCCTAGGTGTAACAGTTGACAATAACCTTAAGTTTGATTGCATATTAACCATACGATTAAAGCAGTTAATAAAAACCTTGGCTTTCTATACAAAATTAAACCCTTCTTAACTCCCCAAGCTAGGACTGTTATTGCCCCCACACATCTACTCTCCACCCTCCTTTATGCCTCCACCTTATTCACAAACTTGAGTAAAAACCAATCTGAACAAACTCTCAAGCTGCTATAATCGCACTGCTAGATTTGCTACTGGGACAGCCTATAGAATACACCACTGTCTTAACCTTAATCTTCTAGGGTGGCCTGAATTACGTTAGTTGTCTTCTCTCACCTTCTTTCTTGCTGGATGGGTTCGGAGCGGATCCTCGGCTCCGACTCGGCACTTGCTAAGCTCGAGAGTCACTTTTACCAGCTCGTGGCAGCCCCATATCCCATGATGCAAGGCGGTAATTACCCAGATCTCATTTGGTATCTAGAGGAAAAACTGCCTATAAACTTTCCACCAAGGAAAGAAGAACAACTAACCTGAGAAGGCTGTAAGGGGAAACCAGGTAATTAAGGTCCAGAACTAACTGGTGTCCAAGGAAGAACAATCTTCCAGAGAAATAGGAAGTTCAAGGTCTGTCCAGGCTAGGGGGACAGGAGGGAGGGACACAAGAAAGAAGGCGAGAGAAGACAACTAACATGGAACGTTATGGTAGGTACATAACTTCTAAATGTTAAGTTGTCAATCTCGCCTTCATTCTTGCTGGATGGGACCGCGTCCCTAGCACCTCTATCCTGGGTGGCTCAATGGAACAGACTCTTGAGAACTGTGGAACCAAAACTTGCTCTGTCCCTGGAGGCCAAATCCAATTTGTAATGAGAAACGAAGGTATGAGGAGTGGCCCAAGTGGCTGCTGCACAAATAGTGTCTAAGGGTAGCCTAGCCTGAAAAGCTGTAGATGTGGCTAGACCTCTTGTAGAATGTGCTTTAGGTTTTGAGATCAGTTGTTTGCCCCTAAGCTGATAAATTTCAGAAATGGTGGAAGACAGCCATCTGGATAAGGTCACTTTAGAAACAGGGAGACCTTTTTTATTTTCAGCATAAGAAAGGAAGAGCTGATCAGACTTCCTAAATTGCTTCGTTCTGTCCAAGTAATATCTGAGTTGGCGATGAACATCTAGGTAATGCAATTTTTGTTCCGCCCTGTTAGAATGATTGGGAAAAAATACAGGAAGATCAATGGATTGGTTTAAATTTGTCTTAGAAGCAACCTTGGGCAAAAAGGATGGATTGGTTCTTAAGGATACTCCGTCCTTGTGGAAGATCAAGTAAGGAGGACGAACACAGAGGGCATGAAGTTCAGACACTCTTCTAGCCGAGGTAATAGCGACTAGAAAAAGTGTCTTCCAAGAAAGAAGCTTTAAAGAGCATGAAGCAGCCGGTTTGAAAGGGGGAAGTATCAAGGATGCCAGCACTAAAATTAGGTCCCACTGTGGTGGAGGATCCCTAACAGGGGGTTTAAGAAGGAACACCCCTTTGAGAAAGGCTTTACAAAGTTTGTGGGACATAATGTTTTGGTCTGCAAATCCGACATGGAAATTCGAGATTGCTGCCAACTGGACTTTAACTGTGGAAGAAGAAGAACCTGAGTGAAAAATTTCAGCTAGAAAGTCCAAGACTGACTGAATAGGGGCAGTAAAAGGGTCTATGTTCTTAGGCTTTGCCCAAAAGGAGAAATGTTTCCATTTGCTAGAGTAAATCCTCCTGGTAGAGGACTTAAGAGAAGCTACTATGATATCTCTAACGGGGTTAGAGATCATAGGAATTCTGGCTAAGGAAGGAAGTGGAGCAACCAAGCTGTGAGGTTGAGGGAACGAATGGACCGGTGCCGTTGACCCGACTGGTGGGTCAGAAGATTTGGAACTGGGTCCAGATGCCAAGGCTCCACCAAGAGATGGCGATGAAGGAACGGGAACCAAATTTGTTGAGGCCAGTAAGGGGCAATGAGAATCATTTTGGCTCTCAAGACGGTAGCTTTCTGGAGTACTTGAGGTATTAACGGAAAGGGGGGAAAGGCATAAAGAAGTCCCCGGGGCCAATCCTGGGTAAGAGCGCCTCTGGGGGGATGGCCCGGAAGTGGATAGAGAGAGAAGAAGTCTGGGCATTTGCTGTTTTGGGGTGTAGCAAAAAGGTCGCAGCATGGGCGGCCCCACTTCTGAAAAATCTCTTCCACTATAGATTGTTTGAGAGACCACTCGTGAGGCATGAGTATAGCTCTGCTCAATCTGTCCGCTATTATGTTGGTTTTCCCGGGGATATGCGTTGCTACCAGAAACCGATGAGAGGAGATCGCCCATTGCCAAAGTATGAGAGCTTCTCGACACAAGGGATAGGACTTGGTCCCGCCCTGCTTGTTGATGTACCACACCACGGACATGTTGTCTGTATGAACTGCAATAGTTCCTAAGGGAAGAAAGTCGTTGAGGGCTTGCAACGTTAAAAGCACTGCTCTCATCTCTAGGACATTTATGTGCAGGTGGTATTCGAACGGTTGCCACGTGCCATGAACCATCCTTCCCTGATAATGCCCCCCCACCCGATCAGGGAGGCATCCGAAGTGACCGTGGCTACTGGGGCCGGGGGGACAAATGGTCTGCCCTGATGGACTAGAGGAGAAAAAGTCCACCAGGATAGATGGCTCTTGCAGGTCTGTGTCACCAGGATCTTGTGACGCATGGGAAGCTGCTGGAAGGACCATTGGGTAAACAACATCCATTGCAGGAGACGCATGTAAAAGCGGGCCAGAGGAAGAAGTGTGATGGCAGCTGCCATGAGGCCCAACACTTTCAGGACCAACCTGGCTTGTACCTTTTTGCTGGATAGGATGATCCGAACATGGTTTTGGATATCTAGGATTCTTTGACTTGTTAGGTTTGCTGACATCCGAGTAGTGTCTAGATCTGCGCTTATAACGGTAATAGATTGGCAGGGCGATAAGGAAGACTTTTTGAAGTTGACCGAAATTCCTAACTGACCGCAGAGACGTAGAGTGTAATCTCTGGCTTGGAGAAGTTGATGCCTGGTGGTGGCTGAGAGGAGCCAGTCATCGAGATATGGAAACACCTGGAATCCTTGACGTCTCAGGTGAGCCGTGACCGCTGCCATGCATTTGGTGAACACTCTGGGGGCTGTAGTGAGACCAAAGGGCAGGGCTCTGAATTGAAAATGACTGGTCCCCAGCTGAAAGCAGAGAAACCTTCTGGAGCGTCTGTGGATTTTTATATGATAGTACGCATCTTGAAGGTCTATGGAGCACATCCAGTTGTTTTTGCCCAGAAAGGGCAAAATCGATTGAAGTGTGACCATCCAAAATCTTGCCTTTTTGACAGACTTGTTTAGCCTGCTGAGGTCTAATATTGGTCTCCAATCTTCCGTCTTTTTGGGGACCAAAAAGAACCTTGAGTAGATTCCGGATTCTAAATTATCTGTTGGAACAGGCTAGATGGCCCTTTTCTCTAGAAGCTTTGAAACCTCTAGCTTTGCAATTTCCCTTAGACCGGGTGGAACGTCTGGAAGGGATCCTTTTTGAGGGAAGGGGCTTTTCTCGAAAGGTATTTTGTAACCCTCGGATATGATCGACTGTACCCATTTGTCTTGAGAGAGGGAAAGCCAGGCTTCTGGGTACAGTGATAATCTTCCCCCGACTGCCTCCAAGGGTGGGCAGTCGGGCAACACCTCAGGGATGCTGGAAAGGCTCGTCAGAGAGAGGCTCTCTGCTGCCTTGGTTCTGCGGACCCCGTCTGCCCCTAGGGTGGCGTCTGTTGTTATTACCCCCTCTGCCTCTGGGGGTAAACTGACCACGTGCGTCAGGCGTGACTCCCTGAGATTTTCGGAACCACATTTTCCCTCCCTTCTGACCTTTGGGGTAAGGTGTAGAAGGGGTGGAGAAATGGACTCCTACGGCAGAAAGAGTCTTGCCGTCTTGCTCGCACCTGGTCAAAGTGTCCTTCACCTGAGGGCAAAACAATGTTGTCCCATCAAAGGGAGAGTTCATGAAGGACGCCTTAAAAGGGTCTGCAAAATTACAGAGCCGCATCCAGGACTGACGAGCCACTCCTGTGCCTGCAGCTCTATTCGCCCCATCGGCTGCATAAGAAATGAGCTGCATAGAGGAGTTGGTTATGGAATTTAGGATTCCCAGCTGAGAGGCAATCTTTTCTTGAGCCCCTGCCGCTGACGGAGCCTGTACTACTTCACCCAATTCTTTGAGGATGTCTCTTTGAAGTCAGGTGAAGTGACATAAACAATTCAGCGAACGCATAGCAAAGGTCGCTGAGGAAAACATTCGCTTGCCATACCTGTCCATGGTCCTAGACTCCTTGTTAGGAGGATGGACTGGTACGGAAGGATCTGCAAGTTCCTTTTTGGTGGCGGCCGCCACCACCATGGCATCAACTGGGATACCTTTAGTGAAAAACTGTTTTTCAGTGGGGGCCATGATAAATTTTGAAGGCCTCCTGGGGACTGGTTCCACCGAATCAGGAGATGCCCACGCCTTTCGAGCTATGACCTCCATGAGGGGGTCGAAAGGCGGAGACACCCAGGAGGTGGAGGGTCGAGATCCAAAAGCCTCCAGGTATACCGATTCATCCTCGGAGGGATTAATGGAGGGCCAGTTCCCCCTCTGTTTCAGGAGTTCAAGGATGTCTGAAAAGGAGACATCCTCAGAGGGGGATCTTGGGGACCCCTCCGACTCATCTAAATCGGTATCTGATGTCGTAGACTCAGGGGAGTCTAAGTACTTCCTCTTGCAGGTCCTCTTACGCGGGGGTTCTCCTGAAGGATCAGGAAAAACCTCGGAAGAGGAAGTTCTTCCCAATGGGGAAACCTGGGGCGATGGATCTCTGGGTCCGTTAGCAAGAGAGTGGGAAGAGACATCTACAGGCACCATAGAGGGAGGAGCTAAAGGAACCGACTGCTGACTAAGCTCAGGGGCTAGCACACTCCTCATCACCTCGAAGGCTCCCCTCCCAGGGAGGGCCGAGAGACCCCGGTCCGAAGAAACAGGGATCCCCGGCCCCACCGAAAGGGAAGGCTCTGAAGCAGATGTCGGCACCGAGCTTACCAAGGCCGAAGCTCCGAGAGGGAGAACGGGGTCGGACAAGGGTCCGATGCCACTCACCCCCTCGGAACCGACCAGGGAAGCCCGATGACTGGATCCCTCCAAGGACGGTCTCAAGGAGGAGATAGGAGTCGAGGACAGAGCGAAGGTGTGGTATCGGCTCCGAAGCACCAACAGTCACGGTACCAATAATCTCCGGCTCCGAACTCTGTAGGAGAGTCAAAGGAGGAATTTCAGGAGGGTGTGGAATAGCGGTCGTCTGCTGAGACGGGCTATGGAGCATCTGGGCCAGTGCCTGTGATTTTAGTAGCCTACTCACCACTCTCTCCAAGTCATGGTCTGAGAGCCTGGAAGACCTTGATGATCGGTCTCAAGGAGGAGATAGGAGTCGAGGACGACGGAGCCGAAAGGTGTGGTATCGGCTCCGAAGCACCAACAGTCACGGTACCAATAATCTCCGGCTCTGAACTCTGTAGGAGAGTCAAAAGAGGAATTTCAGGAGGGTGTGGAATAGTGGTCGTCTGCTGAGACGGGCTATGGAGCATCTGGGCCAGTGCCTGTGATTTTAGTAGCCTACTCACCACTCTCTCTAAGTCATGGTCTGAGAGCCTGGAAGACCTTGATGATCGGCTCCGATGGCTCCGCTCCAAAAGTAAGGGGAGGCTGGGCAGTGGATGACTCAATGAAGGAGATCTAGACCTCTTTTTACGGAGCCATGGAGCCGGAACCGGCTCCAGTTGGAGCCGACAGCTTGTCGTCTCCGAGCGGAGCCAGAGACGTTTCGGCTCCAGCCGGAGCCAAAACATGCTTCGAAACTAGGGTGTCGGCTCCGGCTGGAGCTGACACAGGTGCCGAAGCCAGGGTATCGGTGCCGATCGGTGCCGGTACTGAAACTTCCAAGAAGGAAGGATCGGCTCCGGACGGAGCCGATGTCGACTCTGGCGGAGTCGGAACCAAGACCACAGACTTGGACACTGAAGTCTGGGTCTTGGGTGGCTTAGAGGGCTTCCCGGAGCCGACCTTAGCCGGGGAGCTCTCAGGTTTAAGAAGACCCCTGAGGATCAACTTATTTCTACGTTCCTGCAGGACTCTCTGGCTGAAAGAATGACAAATAGCACAGGAGTCCTGCAGGTGTAGGGGTCCCAGGCAATAAATACAAGAAGTGTGACCGTCTGTCAGAGACATCTTCTGACAGCACGAGTCACACTTCTTGAAACCTGAGACCCTAGTGTCTTTGGACATGTCTGAGTACTAATACACACACACACCAATCAGACCAAAATTGACACAAACTAATAAAACTAAGAACAGTGAAACACACACATGCCTAAAGAAATCCTGACAGGAACTGTGAGGGAGGGTAAGGCCTAAGGCCTAAAACACAGAAAATATGGATAAGGGGATGGAAAGGTAACGGGAATGGAGCTAAGTGAATAAGGTAAACTAAAAATCTATAAAGAATAAAAATTTAGGGTACTGGGATATATATTTTTTCTCAAAAAGAGTAATGAAAATCACTTACCAGGAGCTGGTAAAAAGGATGGCCTCATTAGCGAAGCGGTAAACGAGATCTGGGTAATTACCGCCTTGCATCAGCCTTGATATGGGGCTGCCTCGAGCTGGTAAAAGTGACTCTCGAGCTTAGCAAGTGCTAACTCGGAGCCGAGGATCGGCTCCGAACCCATCCAGCAAGAATGAAGGCGAGATTGACAACTTAACATTGTTAGTTTACACTTTCAAAACTAACAACTCAGCTGGGGAATCTCTGTTTGTCAACTCTGTTGGCAAAACATGGAATTCACTTCCTGCTAACCTAACCTCAGAACTCTGTCTAAATTCAAGAAAAGTCTTACACAATACTTTAAAACATGATGGTTATGTCCTTTCACTACTCCTGACTAACTTCCACCCCCTCAACTGCGTGCCTAATGAGAACTACTTGTCACAATGAGACTGCATCTTAATTATAAATTAGTAATCTACTTGTTTTGTATTAACATATGTGATTAAATGATGTTTCTATCCTTTTATCGAATGTAATACTGTACAGAAATTGTAAAACGCGATATACATGTATATATGAAATAGTTTTTGTATGTATGTCTGGAGCTTTTCTCCCCGAGCATCTGCTGAAAAAGGACATGTATCCAGTCGGACTATCCCGGTCAACAAATGTAAAATAAAATAAATAAATAGTTTATGTCTAAAGTCCAGTAATAATTGGAAACATGAAAGTACTACTATTTCTATTAAGACATCACTTTATTCAGTGAGAATTAGTTACATCCACTTCCTTAACACTCAATTAAATATTAACTTATGGTGGTGCTCCTCTCACTTCGTAAAAGATACAAAATTATAAGGGATTTCATAATTACAGAATCTTGATATAACACACGAAGTATAAATATCCTGGGCTCCCTTGTAAAAGGGCCTTTGGTGGCTCAGTGTGGGATTTACCGGTTATATAAATTTCAGCATGTAACAAATTAGATAAATGAGCTACGGGGCCCTTGGTCAACTATCTTAATCTCAGTATCATATCTCTCATCTGGCCCTGATTTTGCATCCTATGTTTGGTCTGTTATACATAAAATCTGTGTTTCTTCTGGCAAATCTATGAGTACTGCAGACAATACATAATGACAGACATTCGAGTTTCAGACTTTGTACCCTTCAGAAACACGTACTAATGCAAAGTATGTTATTCTAGCAACTTTTTAATTACATAAGAATACTGAACATTTATCCTTAATTTTGACCCTTTGTCTCATTTAATTTTGGGCTGCCTCGGATTCTTTAGCTAGGACACTGAGAACTATGTTCAGAATACATATTTAGAAATGCATGCTCATAATTCAACAGGTGTGCAGGAACATAAAGCCAAATAAAGATATCACTGGAAAATAGTTACCTCAGTTCAGTTTATTTGCATCAAAATATAAATAATAGTATTCTCTCTGTCAAGACATTATTAGAATTAGTCATAAAAAAATTAAATCCACTACCTACAATCAGGAAATAATAATCTTAGATGACTTTAATCTGGATGGGACCACATGCACTTCCATAAATCTAACAAATCATATTAACCTCTTTGGTTTCTCCCATGTTATCCACACACCTAGAAGAATCAACAAACACAATAATAAACATTCCATAGTAAACTGGATACTCTCCAATCGCCCAGACTTATGCTCACAGTCTGGCTGCCTACCCGACTCCCTTAGTGATCATTCTTCCACCTATCTAATTAGGCACAAAGCACACTCAACCAGAACCACTATCTGTAAGTGTATCAGTACCAAAAAACACTTCTCCAAAGAAACCTTTAACACCCTCTTAAAATGTCACAACTGGTCTGCCTTAAAACAACTTCCTCTCGATGAGGCAGTCATCTACTTCAACAACTCATTCTTAAACATCTTAAACTCACTAGCCCCTGTAAGAAATATACACTGAAAATCCAGACCAGCTCTTTGACTAACTAAAGGCACTGTAAACATAATGAGAAAAAAAGAGACAGAGCATAGCTAAACTATCGGTCTTCCAAACCCACGCTTCTCTCCACAAATAACGCCAACTATGTAACTTACCCAAAAATCAAATTCGATCAGACAAAAAATCCTACTACACCCAGATTCAACATAAACATAAAAATAAGATAAAAACCAAAAGGACCCAATGAAAGCACTGTAGTTTCCAGTTTAAAAACACAGTTTTAATCCACAAAAAGGAAGCACAAGTGCTTTCGTAGTTACAGATCCAATTTGTACCTACGAAAGTGCTTGTGCTTCCTTCTTGTGGATCAAAACTGTGTTTTTAAACAAAACAGCCTCGTGGGTCCTTTTATCTTATTGGATTCTGCATTGTTCTTGGACCTGACTGCTCACAGAGTGTGGTGATAGTTTTGTTTTTTGTTTTTTTTATAAACATAAAAATAACCCTCAGATTTGGCAGTCCATTAAACAATACTTAAATCCTGGAGAATCCACTATCCCCTCACCAACCAACCTTAATTCCAATGTAAGCACAACAGCCCAGTTCAACTCACATTTCATAAACTCCATCCTGACCTTAGTAAACAACAGTTCCCATACACCTCTTACCATCACAACAACTACTGTCCATCAATGTGCATTCTCATTTCAGACTATTCAGACCACACACATATCACAAAACTTCTACTTCATCTGAAATCCACCAGATTTGCAGTAGATCAACTCCCAAGTGAATTTCTTAGACTATCAGTAGACTCTATTTCATACCTTGTCTCCTTACTTATTAATTGCTCCATTACTGAACAATATGTGCCAGTACTCAGGAAAATCTTCTACATCATTTCTCTGCATAAGAATGGCTAATCCACATAAATATTCAGCTACAGACCCATTGTCATACTTCCCCCCTTAGCAAAATACTTGAAAATGCATACAGACTCAACTACTGAACTATCTACTACAAAATAACCTTCTCTCCAAATCCCAACATGGCTTTAGACCAAAACCTAGCACCACAAGAGCCCTATTAACCATTACAGAAATAGTAACAACCTCGTCTCTTCCATCTTCTTGGATATGTCAAAAGCATTCAACACTGTATCCCATCAAAAACTACTTGAATATTTATCATCTATCCATCTCACACTATCATCCATTACCTGGTTTCACAGCTATCTATCCAAAGGCAGTGGCGGCTGGTGACTTCAAATCAAAAGGGGGCTGCAGGAGACAGCTGAATGGGTGGGGTCAATGGGAAGGGGTGCAGCCAACTAGAAAGGGGAGGAGCTATGCTCAAAACCCCAAAAAACTAACTAAATACACTGCCGTGGGTGCCAAACCGTCATTATGAGAGTCCAATCAAGACAAAATGAAGTGTAGAAGAATAAAAGTATTTCAATGCATTGGCTGCATGACAGCTTACTTAATATCTAGATGGAAACAAAAAGGTTGTGAGGCATGAAAAATAAATTACTTTACATTAATGAAATGCCAGTCAAAATCAAGTATAAGAAAAACAAACAGCACTCAACTCAAACCACTTCTTGCACTGCAGTTCTAATTATAATTTATATTCAGCTTTATTAAAGTACCAAGTAACATGCTGAAAGTAGAAATCTCTGATGCCCCCACTTGTAAAAATGTTCCTTATCCAAAAAAAGACTTGCTGCCTGACAACTGTCTACGTGTTTCATGGGGAAAACATGATCAAAGTAAAAAATGAAAAGCAAACAAGAAATAAGCTCAAAATACATTGCTTAAAAGGATTACTGTACAGGTTATGGACCACACGATTGGCATTCTGTTTAGTTTACAGGTAAAACCTGCAGAGATGACTGGAAGTCTCCAAGTATAATGAGCTTCTTAAAATAATGCAATTCTGTCCTTTATTACAAATACTGTCATATGCATTTCAATACCCAAGGCTTATACATTAGTTAAGTATTCTCTACATGGCAACAGAAAGGCTTTCAATGTTGGCAATTCTTCAACAGTATGCTTATTAAAGCTTACTTGCATTTTACAATCTCAGCCAAGCTTACCTGATGGTCATTAAAGTATTGCTACTTAAACACAGAGCAACAGGCACTTTGAGTAATAAGCATAAATCAACAGTACAAAAAATATGACAGAAACCAGATCATTCTGCAAAAATCAAGGACAGATGAAAAGCCACTCTAGTACTTGCGTCTACCTTGGATGGGGGGATACCCTGCACATTTACACTGCATAACTACTCCTTGCCTTGCTTCGACACATCCAGAGTCACTACATGGGGGAGTGGGATGCAACAAGTATGTCACAATTTGAAATGTCTCTGGATGACTGTGATGACTCTGACACATTTTTCATACCTCTCAACCTCAGAGCAAGTAATCTGGACAAAGCCATACAAAGAAGTGGGACAAAGGCCCAAAAGCAAGGACAATTTTTAAAAATATTGCTCTTATAAACTTAGAAAGATAATAGAATAGGTCTTGCATTAGTATGAATTTTCTAAATGGTATGAAATCTGAAACTCAAATGTCTGTCATTATTTTCTAACTTCAGTCTTTAATGATTTGTCACTAATTTGCCAAAAAACACAATTTTATGAAAAATGGACCAAAAATGTGATGTAAAAATATAAAATAGCCACACAATACAGCTGGGAACCTGTCAAAGAAGGGACACTTTAATATTAGTACTGCTAACTTGAGCAGCTGACAAAATAAAAGAATCTACATGCATTTCTGAAATAAAAGTAATCTATAACTATGATTACAGTTATTTCTTAATTGTAAACCCTCCATGTTTTCTTCCAAAATTGCTATTTTGCAGAGGGATTATTAGGAGAAGAGCAACATTTTGAGCCAAAATCAGGGACAGTTGAGAGGTTTGGCTAGGCCTAATTCTATAAAGCAATTTATTTGCACGTACCTCTCAACCTGTTAATGCAATACATCTGGACAAGGCCAAATATATTGGAACATATAAACAGTACTAAAAATTGCTCTTGAATAAACTGAGACAGTTGATAGAACAAGTCTTACTTTAGCATGCATTGGTTATGAAGTCTGAAACTCAGTGCGTCATTATTTAGTGTCTTAATTCCTAAATGATTTGCCACAAATTTTATGAGGAACAAACCAAAAATAAGAAGCAAAAATCTATTCATTCTTTGAAAATCTGGACAGTTGGGAGGTATAGTTCAGCTGGGGCTGTCTAAATTTGCCGCCCTTCCCCCTCACAAAATCATGGTCGAATGGAGCCTCCTCCTGCAGCCATTCCAATGATCCATTACTTGGCTATTTCACTCCATTTACCATAAACACTAATGAGCATACGGATTTACTTCTATGATGATTTGGACTTCATTTGAAAGTTTTATTTTGCATTTTACAGCACAAACACTAAGACATCTACTAAACAAACTTAGAATTAAAACTTCTCTGCCCTTGAAACTCACATTCATTGAAACAGCATTGAAACACACATTCAAAGAAAATACATTTTACCAGTGGTAGATAGAGATTAATTCTGGGCTGTTTTCAAATCATAGGCCCCTTGCATATGAAACGTACATGTGCTCTTTGATACACCTTCCTATTGTTTTGAAAATTTTTCCAGTAAACAATGAAACAAAATACATGCACCAATAATGACAAAACTGCCCAATTCAGAACATTTCCATCATAAAAGTCTACTCAAACTTCTACAGTCCACCATTATCAGTAAATATGCACAATTCTACAGTCCACCATTATCAGTAAATATGCACAATCTCTGAAGTAAAAAGTCATCTAAATAATTCCACATTAAATAAATCTGTAACTAATGAAGAGGTTGCTGCTAGCAAAAAGCTTTATATTTCATGGTTTCATCGAAAAATAAAGTGTCTGATGCCCCTGAGGAATAAATTGCCTATATTACATTAAAAATGATAAGCTAGTAATATTGCAATAGGAAATGGATGGCAAACAGATAACAGGCTTGTATAGTTAGTATCTTAACTTTTTCAGTATAGCAGCATTCACCCCTGGTGGGAATAGAACCAACAACCTTCTGCATCAAAAGCAAGCATAGAACCTATTGTGCTATTAACATTGCAAGCTGATTTTTCATAAGCAGCACTAAACTTCTCTTCCCCCGCAGCTCTTAGCTCCTTGTAAAATCTACTCAATACTGAACTGCATCTCAACTTCACAGCACAAGAAATATGGAAAAAGCCAAATTTATTGGGGGGGGGGGGGCTCAAAAGGCCAAAAACCAAGGACACATTAAACATTGCTTGTATAATCTTGGAAAGTTGTAGAAAACGCTGTGTTACCACCATACATTTTACTGCCAAGGTCCCTGTGCAAAAGAGTCAGAGCAACATACCACTATGCCAAATCACCTGCTTTGTGAAAGAAAAATGCTGTGTTACCACCATACATTTTACTGCCAAGTTCCCTGTGCAAAATAGTCAGAGCAACATACCACTACGCCATATCAGCTGCTTTGTGAAAGAGAGGAAGACTGAAACTTAAATGGCGATCATTTAATGAATTCAGTTCTCACCACAGCTGTCAACCTCTTAGCACAAAACACCTGGACAAACCCAGTAATGAGGGAATACAGCCCTCAGACATATTCAGTGAATTCAGTTCTTGCCATGGTTGTCAACCTTAGCACAAAAAACCTGGACAAAGCCAATAATGGGGTAATACAGTCCCAAAAATAAGGACAATTTTCAAATATTCATCTTATAAACTTAGAAAATTGCTAGAATAAAAGGTCGTGTTACTATGTATTTTCTGAAAAATATGAAGTCTGAAATTCAAATGCCTGTCAATTTTATTTAACTTTTAGTTATGTACTCACCATAACTTCAGATGTTTGGGATCCATCTCGCCTACATTCTGACTGATGGGTTCGGAGCCGATCCCTCGGCTCCGACTCGGCACGCTTATGCCAAAGAGCGAAGTCTCTTATTGGCTGAGCTTACTATATCCCAGGATGCACCACTACCAGTCCCCCAGATCTAGTTTGTCCGCATACATGCACACAAGCACGCACTGCTTATATAACATTGACAGATGATACAAGATAAAAACAGTAGAACTCAAACCGTTCCATCTCTTCTGATCTCCAAGGCAGGGGGAAGGAGGGTGGGTATTAGGAATGTAGTGAGATGGATCCCAAACATCTGAAGTTATGGTGAGTACATAACTAAAAGATGTTATGTGATCCTATCTCGCCTACATTCTGACTGATGGGACAGCGTCCCTAGCACCTGAATCCTGGGTGGCTCACTGGAAAACACTCCTGAGTACCGTGGAACCAAATGATGCTCGCCCTTTAGATGCCACATCCAATTTATAGTGGGAAATGAAAGTGTGCGGGTTGGACCAAGTAGCCGCAGCACAAATCTCAGAAATAGCGAGCTTGGAATGAAACGCAATAGAAGTAGCCATAGCTCTGGTAGAGTGAGCTTTGACAGATGTTGTAAGTTGCTTACTTGAAGATGAATAAGCCTGAGTTATGCAATCTCTAATCCATTTGGAAATAGTAGCTTTAGTGATGGTTTTACCCAATTTATTATCTGAAAAGGACACAAACAATTGGTCTGTTTTCCGAATTTGTTGAGTCCTGTCTAGATAGAAGCATAATTGTCTGTGAACATCCAATTTATGCAAGGTGTATTCCGCTTCATTTGAAAATTTTGGAAAGAAAACTGGTAGCTCTAGAGATTGTTGGAGACAGAGACTAGAACAAACTTTTGGAACAAAGGATGGATTAGGCCTAAGTGATACTCTATCCTTGTGAAAAATCAAGTACGGTGGTTTGATAGATAGGGCTTGAAGTTCTGAAACTCTTCTTGCAGAGGTAATTGCAACTAAGAAGGCAGTTTTCCAAGACAGATATTTCAACTCACACGTAACAGCAGGTTCAAAAGGGAAAGATGTTAAGGCACGAAGTACCAAATCAAGATCCCACGGAGGCGCAGAATGAAAAACTGGGGGTCTTAATAGCACAGCACCTTTTAAGAACGTTTTACATAATCTGCTGCTCATCAACGGTGGGTCTATGGATTCGTGAAATTTGGAGATAGCTGCTAGTTGGACTTTAATAGTAGAGACTGAAGATCCTTGATTAAACAAGGATGTTAGAAATTTCAAGACCTCTGGTATCGGGGCAGTAATAGGGTCTAAGCCTCTGAGTTGAGCCCAGATAGCAAACCTCTTCCACTTACTGAGATACAATTTCTTAGTGGTGGGTTTGTGGGCTGAAGATAAAATGTGAATAACTTCCGGGTCCAAGGTGTGATTTCTGACTAAGGTCGGAAGTGGAGGAACCAAGCTGTTAATTTCAAAGTGTGAAGGGACTGGTGCTGTTGTCCCGACCGATGAATCAGCAGGTCCGGAGTTAGATCCAAAAACCAAGGATCGTCCAGAGCATATTTCTTTAGGTAGGGGAACCATACTTGACGAGGCCAGTATGGAGCAATTAGAATCATTGTGGACCCCAACTGGGAAGCTTTCTGGATGACTTTGGGGAGGAGTGGAATCGGAGGAAAAGCATAAAGTAGTCCTGTTGGCCAAGGTTGGGCTAGAGCGTCCGTAGCTGCCTCCCCCTGACACGGGGTCAAGGAAAAGAACCTTTTGCACTTTGTGTTTTGAGGTGTTGCAAACAGGTCGCAGCACGGGGTCCCCCATCTTTTGAAAACCTGAGCTGCTACCGTTTCGTTCAGGGACCACTCGTGAGGAGAGAGAATCGTCCTGCTTAATCTGTCTGCCAATACATTGGATTTTCCTGGAATGTGGGTCGCTACCAGGAAGCGGTTGGTAGCTACAGCCCATTCCCACACCCTCATGGCCTCTCTGCAAAGGGGGTA
Organism: Protopterus annectens; assembly: GCF_019279795.1. Lineage (NCBI taxonomy): Eukaryota > Metazoa > Chordata > Ceratodontiformes > Protopteridae > Protopterus > Protopterus annectens. The sequence goes on from NC_056744.1 coordinate 1,470,655,622, forward strand.
AGATCTGGTCCCTCCTTGTTTGTTTAGATACCAGACCACCGACATGTTGTCTGTGTGTACAGCAATAATGCCTTGAGGGAGAAACTTGTGGAGGGCTTGTAGGGACAGAAGTACAGCCCTCATTTCCAATACATTGATATGGAGAAAGGTTTCGTCCGGAAGCCAAGAACCCTGAACTAGCCTGCCCAGACAATGCCCCTCTCACCCCGTCTGGGAGGCATCCGTTGTCAAGGTGGCCACCGGAGGGGGGATAGCAAAAGGTCTTCCCTGATTCAGATTGGAAGGCTGAAGCCACCAGCGGAGGTCCCGCTTGCACGTTTCTGTAATCAGTATGAGATGATTGAGAGGGAGATCCTGAAAAGACCATTGTGTCGATAAGAGCCACTGAAGAATCCTCATGTGCAATCTTGCCAACGGAACTAGGAGAACCGTAGCAGACATTGAACCTAAAAGTTGCAGGACCAACCTGGCTGGGGCTTTGGATCTTGGAAGCAGGGTTCGGACTTGACCTTGTAATGTTTGAATCCTTTCTGTAGGAAGGAAGACGCGCATCAATTTTGAGTCTATCTCTGCTCCTATGAATCTTATGCGCTGAGAGGGCAGCAAGACAGACTTTGACCAATTGAATGTAATTCCCAGGGAAGCACCCAGGGAGATGGTGGCTTGTAGGTTGTCTAGTAGTAGATGCCTGGTGGTGGCAGTCAGGAGCCAGTCGTCCAGATAGGGAAACACTTGGAATCCGAGACTCCTCAGGTGAGCAGTCACTACTGCCAAACACTTGGTGAACACCCTGGGGGCTGTGGTGAGACCAAAGGGCAGTGCACGAAATTGGAAATGATTGTCTCCCAGGCGGAAGCGCAGATACTTCCTGGACGCCTGATGTATCGGTATGTGATAGTAGGCGTCCTTGAGATCTATGGAGCACATCCAAACATCCTTCTCCAACAACGGGAGAATGGATTGTAAAGTGACCATTCGGAATTTGGACTTCATGACGGACTGGTTTAGTTTGCTGAGATCCAAAATGGGTCTCAGGTCCCCTGTCTTTTTTGGCACTAAAAAGAACCTTGAGTAATTTCCGGATCCGATCTGGTCTGTGGGGACCGGTTGGATGACTCCTTTTTCTAGCAGCTTTGAAGCTTCTGCGGCTGCAATTTCCCTTTGACTGGGTGGTGGGTCCGGGATATTTTTGGACGGTGGGGGTGAGTGTGTGAAAGGAATGGTGTAACCTCTGGCAATAATCCGAAGCACCCATCTGTCCTGAGTAATAGACTCCAAGGCTTTTAGGTGCTTGGCAAAACGGCACCCGACTGGCTCTGGAGCAGCACAGCCGGGCAATCCCTCATGAAGTGTGGGAGGCTGAAGAGCCACGAAAGGACTCGCGGTCTCCAGTGTTGCAGGGCCCTCTGCCGCCTCTGGGACAGCGTCTCCCAGAAAAATTTCCCTGTCCTCTGCCTCTGGAAGGGGAATCTTCCTGCTGTTGAGGAAAGAACTTCTGTGATTTGCGGAACCACATCTTCCCTCCTCTTTTAGCCTTGGGATAAGGCCGAAGGGAGTGGAATAACGTGCTCCTGACAGATAAAGTTTTCCCTCTTGCTCACAGCGGTAAGAGTGTCTTTACCTTGGGTCCAAACAAAGAGGACCCATCAAAGGGAGCGTCGTGAAGGAAGACTTGAAGGCCTCCGCGAAATGACACAAACGGAGCCAGGCTTGTCTCCGTAGAGCCACACCTGTGCCTGCCACTCTGCCCGCCCCTTCGGCCGCATATGAAATGAGCCTCATGGACGAGTTAGAAATCGAGGTAAGGATAGCCAACTGAGAGCTAACTGACTGGGCTAGCTGCTCAGGTAGGTTACCTGAGAGGGAGTCTGACAGCTCCTTGACCAGATCCCTCTGCAGTCTGGTGAAATGTGCCAAATAATTCAGGGACCTTAGAGTAAAGGCCGCTGAAGTCAGGGTGCGCTTCCCGTACCGGTCCATGCTCCTAGACTCCTTATTAGGAGGATGGACGGGCGTTGAAGCCTCTGCCACGTCCTGCTGTGTAGCAGATGCCACCACCATGGCATCTACAGCCACGCCTTTCGTCAAGAACTCCTTCTCGGGTGGGGCAGACAAAAATTTGTTAGGGCGAGAAGGCACTGGTTCCACAGTATCTGGATGTTCCCACGCCCTCCGACAAACGACATCCAGGAGCTCGTCGAAGGGTGGAGACACCCAGGAGGCGGAGGGCTGAGCCCCGAAGGCCTTGAGAAACACTGACTCATCAGCGGAGGGGGGTTTGGAATTCCAGCCGCCTCGTTGCCTAAGGATCTCTAGAATGTCTGCAAATGAGACATCATCCGAGGACGACTTTGGGGACCCCTCCGCATCATCAAGATCAGTGTCCGATGTAAGAGACTGCGTCGGGAGTCCACGTGCTTCCTCTTGCACGATCTCTTCCTTGGGGCTCCTCCGAAGACAACTCCGAAGAACCCTCAGGAGGAGGGGAACCCCCAGTGGGGGTAACCTCAGGCCCCGGGGCTCCGCTTCCTAAAGACAGGGGAACTGCCAAAGACCCAGTCTCCATGCCCAGGGAAGGTGCCGGTAAAGCCGTAGAGATGGCCGAAGAGGACTTGGCCAGGGCACTCCTCATAGCTCTGAAAGCTGGACCCCCAGAATCCTGGGAGTGTCCGGTCCCCGAAGCCATGATAGCAGACGGAAGTCCCACGGCCGAAGCACCGAGAGGGAGGCTCGGGACCGACAACATTGGTCCTGAAACGTCACCCCCGGGTCCGGCCGAAGAAGTCCGCGTGCTAAACTCGGACCCGAAGGCCCGGGTTGGAGTAAAGGTTGGAGCCGACCCTATGATCTCTACTGGCTCCACCAGCACCTGCTCCAACGGAGCCGAAGCGGTCGGAGGAGGAATGGCAATGGAGTGGGCTATCGGCTCCGAAGCCAATTGGGTTGGAGCCGAAACAAATTTTTGAAAGACTGGGGACTGGAACAGTCTTTGGAGTACCCTGTCTATGTCCGAATCTGACATTCTTGATGACCTGGAAGAGACCGAACGGGTCCGAGTAGGTCTCTCCAACGGCTCCGAGGGACTATGGGACCGGCTCCGAGGCAACTCGATAACTATCGGCGCCGAAGGAGTGTCCAAACCAATTTCCATCGGTGCCGAAGAGGACATCGGCGCCGAGGAGGAAGTGTCCAGTGGAGCTGATGAAGGTGACCCGCCTCTCGATGCTCCAGCCGTCGGCTCCGAACCCAGAGGAGTCGAGACTGGAGGCATCGAGGCAGACAGTTCCACCCTCGGCTCCGAAGTCAGTGGAGCCGAAGGAGAAGCCTGCCTATGTCTTTTGGCAGTCGAGTCCGACGGACTGGTCGGAGCCAACGCCCTTTTCTTTTTAGCAGGAGAAGGAGAGGATGCTAATGCCTCTTCAAAAAAGGGTTTTATAAGGCCTTTCAAAATAAGTTTATTTTTCCTGTCTTGGAGGACCCTCGAGGAAAACGCGTGACATACGCTGCAGGACTCCTGCAAATGTTTGGCACCCAAACAATACACACAGAGAGAGTGGTCATCTGTGATAGACATTTTAAAGCTGCATTTAGTGCACTTCTTAAAGCCCGAAGGCCTAGGAGCCTGAGACATTATAGCAACAAGTTTACCAACTATCACAGAAGAAAAACACACACTTTTTTTTTTTTTTTTTTAAAGACTGTCACTACAAGTTAGTTTACAGTTGCCGATTAAGGAAGCCCTTCGGACAACAACAGACAAAGTCAACTAAAGGGTTCCAAGAACCCCTAAGTAATTAAAGCAATTGACTGACAGGAAAAGGCCCTAAAAACTGAAAGTGGCCTCTAGTCAGAACCAACATGCAACCACACACAAAATTTTTCACAGAAAATTAACCAGTCACACACAAAAGAACAGTATAGCTGTTAAAACAGCTTTTTGTTAAAGAATTAGAAAATTCCTGACAGAAAAAGTTAGTGAAAACACTACTTAGCTCAGCCAGCTCGAGACCACGTCTTTGCTAGTTAGCGGCAAACGAGATCTGGGGGACTGGTAGTGGTGCATCCTGGGATATAGTAAGCTCAGCCAATAAGAGACTTCGCTCTTTGGCATAAGCGTGCAGTGAGCCGAGGGATCGGCTCCGAACCCATCAGTCAGAATGTAGGCGAGATAGGATCACATAACATCATTTGTTAATCAGGACAATCTGACTTGGAACAAAAAAACAATTTTCAGCAGAGGCCCAGGAAGAAATAATGCAGACATGTCTTTATAACATGGGAGGACACAAAAGCAAGCCCACACAAACACAGGGAGAAGATGCAGACCCCACACAGAAGGCACCCCAGCCAAGAATCAAACCTGAGAACCTGCAGCCATAAAGCAACAATACTACCACTGCACCATCAAATATCAAGCATCGCAGCATTTAGAAACTACAGATATTATGAGGAACAGATCAGATCAAATATGAGGCAAAAATCTGAATTTTTTTTACAAATGGTGGCGGGTAGGGAATTCAGGTCCTTAACACCTGCATACAAGGTACAGGGTTCAAGCCTGAGTATCTCTACCCAACACCATTTGTTGTCTAGCCACCAGTATACAGTAACTGGGGCATTTTACACACACACACATATATATGATGGCTATAGCTTGTCTACTCACACACTGAAAGGGGAGGTCCACAAATATCTTGATTGGCACAGCCATTGAGTCCATTTCTTGTAACTTGTAATCATTAAACTGTCAATGTCCAGTGGACAGCACTCATTGCATGCAACATGAAGCATTGTTGGAGTGGAGGCTACCATCATGACCAGGAACCTAAGGCAACGGATAGCAATCACTCTGGGGGCATGCAAAAGACGAAAGGCTGATAGTAAATCTGGTAATCATTTTAAGGGTGAAGAGACCCTACAGATCCTGGTATCCAGGAAACTATCTATGAATGCAGCCTGACGAGACAGTTTTAGATGGAACTTTGCAAAGTTTACAGTCATACTAAACGTGTGGCTGTAGATACTCCCTCTGTTCAATGAGACCAGCTGGGGAGTCAGAAAACCAGGCCAAATAATTTATGTAAGGAATTATTCTGTCTCTGTACATCCTTAGGGATTTGGTCCCACAAATATAAGCCTACTGAATGTACCAAGTGATAATATAAGGTTGAATATACCTGCTGCCTGGCCCTAATAAAAAAAATACAGGCACCTTCTAGACTACTTCACTATCCTGATCTGTAGGTGAGCATCTCAAGAGTCCAAAAACTACATCTGATCTCTGCAGAAGCTATTTATGTGTCAGTGTGGAAAGACATATTGCGAATGAAGATGATGAGACTGCTTAGATCTAGAATGTGTATTAGGTCCCTTGATTTCTTTGGTACTTAAAATAGTCTAGAATATTATCTGAGTCTGTACTGATCTTGTAAGACCAATGAGATGCTTTTTTTTTTCAGGAGGTTAAGCCCTTTTTTTTACTTGCATGTTTTTTTCCTGGTATGGAAGGATGTCAGTGATAACATGCAGAACAGGAATAGTACAAAAGAATAGGTGATAACCTTGGTTTATTAAGCTCACTGTCTGTGGTCCAGTAGTAAAGCTGAAGCAACACTGAGCTAGACATCATATTCCCATAACCATCCCTTTAAGGAGATGGGAATTGTTATAAGCTTGTGTGAAGATGCAAACAATTCCACTGAAATAAGAACCATCAACTCTATCCCAGCCATACCTCTCATATGTAGAGATTTTCACACAATGTCTATATTTTTGTCTCATATTTTTGATCTGTTCCTCATATAATTTGTGGTGTTCTGGCATTTCTTCCTACAGAAAATGCTAACGCAAAACCTGTTATCCCAGCAACTTTCTAAGAGAAATATTTAAAATCTTTCCCTATTTTTTTGCCTTTTACCCCACATTGTTTTAAGCTTTGTCCAGATTTCATGTGCCAAGAAATTGAGAGGAATGGTCCCAGCTTCTTTGCTGAACCAAAGACTTGGACTGGTCCTGGCAATTAGTAAACATGTTCTGCATTCAAGTTGTAGAACCATGGTATCTACTAACTCATCTGCAGCATACTGTAGGTACTCTGTGGAAGGTGAAACTAAGCACCTGCATCCAAAAGGGACTGTCTTTTCTCTTTCACCATTTTTAGTGTTTATTCAGTTTCTGGATCAAACAACAGTGGACCTAGAAGGGGAAGTTCATAAAGGACACTTCAATGTTGGCAACTACAGATCCAGAACATTTTACAAAGATGAATACATAAGCCAAAGTCTATCCATTTAGCAGCTCTGTGGAGCAGAGCGGTGGGGTCCTGACTGTGATTCACGGGGACTCAGGTCTGAATGGTAGGCCTGGTCTCTGTAGGAGCTGCATGAGGACAGGATGGGAATGTGATGTTCCTGCCTGGCTACAACCCTCAGTGGAGTGGAGGCTGAGAATGAGGACTCTAGCTCTAGTCCACAAATGTGATGGAGACAGAAAGACAGAGAGAGACAGGAGGTCAGAGCATATCTAGAGTGCACATGGATTTCAGGGCTACCTCTGTATGACATGCATGTGGGAAGTTAACAGACAGAAGGGAAAAAAGCCTCCATCATTGTCAGGATGAGCATGTACCAGAATGTTCTAACCTGCTGTCTGCCTTCCTGTGAAGCCTTGATACAGGCAACAATACATAACACATGGTGGTTAGCAGGGGCACCAAACAAGTTGTTAAAAAAAGTTTTATCTCAACTCATTAGATTTTTTTCAGACACCTTGAATGTTTTTTTGGTGAGCATATTGGGAAGATACAGATTCATGTGGCTCACAGAACTAATCCAAATGAATCTGGATCAAAGGATAATTCCTTGCACCAAAGCTTTGGATAGTGTGGGTCAGTCTACTGTTAACAGATGTTAATAACTGATAGTGTCCATATCATGTCCATTTCATTAACAGTTACCTGTTCAACAGGTGTAAACCTATGTGTTATTGCAGGTGTAGTTGATTTTATCACTAGCCACTGTTTTTACTACATGCATTCAGAGCATATTTTACTGATTGTAGATTATTACACAGTGAGTTTCAGAAGAAGCCATAGAAACAAAGGCGGCCAGGAAACAAAGGTTGATTATAAAGTCAATATCCCAGGAAGTCCTGGAAACAAATTTTAATGCTGTTTAACACTATTATTAAACACATACCATCAAGGGAGCCCGCAGGATTTTTTGCAGGGGAGTGCAAACCCAAGCCCTGCCCATGCAGCCCCACCCCCTCTGTTGCCCCACCCACTCAGCCCCACCCACCCACCCACCCACGCAGCCATTCCAGTGTCCCATTACTTGGCTATTTCTCCCCATTTGTCATAGACACTGTTCAAATCTCTCACTGTGCATACTGTTTTATGCTTTACTTCTACAATGATTACAGATATTTGGATTTCATTTACAACTTTTATAGCACAAACACTGATAGACATTTACTAAACCTAAACAAAGCAATAGTCCTACAATGAAAACAGACTTAGCATTAAAACTTCTCTACCTTTGAAACCCACATTCACTGAAACATTGAAACCCACATTCAAAGAAAATGCATCTGGCCAGTGGCAGGGTAAGTTTACCTTTGGGCTGTTTTCAAATCACAGGCTCCTTGCACACATTTTTAGAACCATGGAAAAGCTATTTGATTCACCTTCCTGACTGTATTAATTATACTATATAATAATTGAATTATATCCCTTGTATAATAGAGCACCACTTGTTGGAGCGTGTTTTAAATTTATAGTTCTGAACATTTTTCCTTTAAACAATGAAACAAATCATATGAACCAATAATGACAACCTGCCCAATTCAAAACATTTCAACCATAAAGGGCCACTCTACTCAAACTTCTGTCATACAATCCACCAATATCAATTGATATGCACAATCTTTGCAGAAGTAAAAGTCATCTGAATAATTTCAAACAACTTTATATTTCAGTGTTTAATCTACAAATTCATTGCCTGCCACCCTTGAAGAATAAATTGCCTACATTATATTAAAAAAATGGTAAGCTGGTATATTGCAATAGGGAATGGGTGGCAAGCTGAAAAACAGGTTCATAGTTATTAGCATCTCATCCAAAGGAGGACATACTCAGGACTATAGCACTCCACCTCCTTAAAATACACATCTACATGTTGTGGGAGTAGAACCTATAACCTTCTGTATCAAGATGCAAGTATGCTACCTGCTGTGCTGCTTTAAAAATTCCATACTACAATAGTGATACCATTTGCTAAACAAAACAGTTGCACATTTTAAGTAGGCTTAGCATGAGCAGCAGGAAATTTCTCTTCCCTTAAAACTCACAATTCCTTGAAAATGCACTTGAAAATAAAATCCACCTGCTAACTCTAACTAGGGCATTTCACTCTCTCTTTCACACACACACCTCAACCTCTTAGTGCAAGAAATCTGGACAAAGCCTAAAATAAATAGGAACAGATTATAAATATTTCTGTCGTGAACCAAGAACATTGCTAGAATCTGATAAAAATAACTTTATCAGAGGCTGAGGGAATCAAACCACAGAGTACAGGAAGCAGTTTATCACCAGCTCTTAGCTTTAATCCCCTACGCTAACTGCCAGACTAAATGAAGCTAAGCACCTTGTGTGGGAATAGAACCAACAGTCTTATGATCTTCTGGCAGAAATAAACAGGTCTTGCACTGAATGAGGAGGTATTGCTAGTGATTGCTTGAAGGCACTCCTACTTGGGGAAATCCCCCCCTCCCCCAGTATTAATGAGTCCATTATCCAAAGCACTACAGTTGCTGAAGCTGATAATGAAGGAAGTAGCTTTTTCCAATAAAAATTGTTATAGTTTGTCAACTGGCAGTAGTTTCAAGAACCACAGTGATATGTGACCTGATGCTCAATTCCCTCACTGTCAGAGATTGAGGAGTTCTGTTAACTGGCATTCATTATGCTCCATTTCAGCAGCCAGTTGTAGGCTCACATTTCTGATGAGTTCTGTTACTGTTTTGTGTTATAATAATTTCTATCATAAAAGAAATGAGTATTATGAATTTCAACAGATTGAACTCTACAGTTCCCTACAAAATGGTGTCTACAGGACTGCAATCAGTTTCTCTCAACATTTAAACAGAGTAGGTTGCACACACAAAAAGCATTTGTTAAGCTTTCACTTACAGTGCTTTGTAATTAAGCAGGTCACCATATTGATCAGCCTTAGGGCTCTTTGTTTCTACTTGAGTGGTTGCCTCCTTCCCCTGTAACTGAAGTAAATTGACTCTTACATTAAGAGCTGTAATACTTACCTTATAGCTTTAGGACACCTTAGGAAACCTTGTAAACTGCAATAGCCCCGCTACGTTCGCCCTCGCTACGCTTGGGCTCTCTTTGCTCATCTCCCTGCCCCCAATTCCCTCCCACCCACAGTACCTCTAAATTTATATTACTATAGCCACTCCCCCACTTTCTAGATCCTATCTGCTTTCATCTGGGATAATTCCACCCACCCCCATTCTGCTACCTACATTTTAATAGCACCTATTAGCTTTCATCTGGCATTCACCCATCCCCCTTCCAGTACCTTTACCTCACCACTCTATCTTCTGGTGTTGCATCACCAGGTAAAACAGTTCCTTAACTCACTAGCTGAATCACAGATAATGATATACTCCTCTTTACTACCCCTCTTGTTCACACCATACCTCCTTACCTTGTATGAAAACCAGTTTCTCACGAGATTTCAGGTCCCAAAGGCCATACTATCACCCCAGCTGTAAATCCTTCCACCTTCAACCATACTTACAGTACCAGATCCTATCCAACATCTTGTTCAGTCTATCAACATCTCAACCCCAGGCACATTAGCTCTAGATCCAAACACTACCACAAACTAATGAACTTCAGAATTTGTTTATCACCAAGTATAGACTCAACCTAATACTTGGTGGTGATATTCACCCAACCCTGGCCCTCACTTCAGATACACATACCCCTCTACTTGCAATCTAAGCTACAAACCTACAATTAATAGGCCAACTAACTCTCTCCTAGTCTGTCATCTCAATATTAGAAGCATTAATAACAAGGTACATGAATTGCATGCACTTCTGGATGTCCACTCCCCTGAGATTCTCTGTTTATCTGAAACCTGGTTAAAACCTAACACTAAAGACAATGAAGTGTTACCACCTGGGTACAATATACACAGGCTGGATCGTGCTTCGAGGAAGGGGGTGAGGTAGCTGTACTCTATAAATCTGAGTTGAATGTCACCATAGATGTAATACAACCACCTCAGATTAATAACTCAGAGATTCTTGCCACCAAATTGCAACTTAATAAAAATAAATGCATTAATATCATCTGTATGTACATTCCCCCAGGTAACAATATATCTACATTTGAAGATATCCTGCACTGGCTATCATGTCACTACCCCCAAGAAACCCTACTACTTGGAGACTTTAATATAGACTGGGGCACCTGTTCCTCAGAATCCCCAACCACCCATATTAACCTGCATGCATTTACACAAATCATATCCACCCCTACCAAAAAGAAAGTATACTTGACTGGGTACTCATAAATAGTCACCCCCAACTATACACCTCTGGTACCCTCCTTAATGGCCTAAGCGATCACCTTCTCACATATGTAATTAAGCACAAAACCATCAATTCCCAACAACTCTTACTCAGAAAGGTTAGAAACAATAAAAAACTTTGACCCTGCCAAATTCCAACAAGAACTAAACTCATGTAATTGGTCTATTCTAAAACACCTCCCCTTAGAGGAAGCAGTAGCATACTTTAACAACAAATTCCTTGAGATCCTGGATTTGCATGCACCTGTTCGTTCAAAGAGGACCAAGGCAAAAACTACACCATGGCTTTCTATAGAGTCTAAACTCAAAATTACCATTAGAAACAAAGCATGTGCTTTATGGCATTCTTCTAAAGACCCTCAAGATCACATTAAATACAGGCAATCCAGGAACGAAACCAAAAAATCAATTTTACAAAACAAACAACAATACTACTGTAATTTACAGACAGTAAATCAAAATAACCCTCAGAAGTTTTGGGCAGGTTTAAATAATCTACTACATCCTGGACAAACTTCAACCCCAATCCTGCTGCTACTATTGATAAAACCCCTGAAGATGTTTGATAGTTTTAACCAATTCTTTACTGAGACAATTCAAGCCCTAGCTAGCCAACTACCTCCTAGCTCCCCTGGTCCTGAAAATAGCACCCCTAGAAACCTACTCGCGTTCAGCTTCCAACCAGTCGCCACTTCACTTATCCATACCTTGATCAAAACATTAAAACCCCTGATCAAAACATTAAAACCCACTACACTTTCTGCTGATCAACTCCCTGCCGAGTACCTACAAAAATCAGCTGATGCTATTGCTTACTCCGTCTCAATACTAATCAATCAAACCATAGTAGAAGCTAAAATTCCCACCATCTGGAAAATATCCCACTTCACAAAGGAGGCAGCTCTACTGAATTCTCCAATTATAGGCCAATTGCTATACTCTCTCCACTTGCAAAGATTATGGAAAAATGTATTCATAGACAACTCATGCACCACCTAATCCAGAATCGCCTTATGGCAGACACTCAGCATGGCTTCCGTCTTAATCACAGCACTACGTCAGCCCTCCTAGCCTTTACCAACACCATAAACCATAATCACAACAATAATTATATATCCTCAGCCCTCTTCTTGGATCTTTCTAAGGCATTCAATATGGTTGATCACCAACTTTTAATCCAAACCCTGCAAACATTCTGTCTAGATACTGGAGCCTTCCAGTGGTTTCAATCCTACCTGAATGGTCGACAGCAGGCTGTCGTCTGCCAGAATAAACTCTCTAACCTTCTACCTAACACCCTTGGAGTACCACAAGGCTCTATACTAGGGCCCTTGCTGTTCTCCATCTTCATTAACAACCTTTATACTGTCATCCCAAAAGTCAGCTGTATCCAATATGCTGATGACTCTACTCTGATTTGCTCAGCCACATCTCCAGTAGAGTTATGGTCAGCTACCCAGACCACCTTTAATACAATAGAAAACTGGCTTTCTGAACATCGACTGATCCTAAATCCCAAAAACACTAAAATGCAGTTATTTTCACCAACAAGTAGGTCTACCGCTTTCACCTTTACCATAAAATCAAATGATGGCACAATAATCTCCCTGACCCATCTACAAAACTATTAGGTGTCATCATAGACAATAATCTAAAATTTGACCTACATGTTAACCAAACTATCAAAACCATCAATAAAAAACTAGGGTCACTTTACAGAATAAAAGCCTTCCTAACCCCTCCAGCTAAAATTGCCATAGCTCACTCTCACCTTCTTTCAACCCTTCTGTATGCATCCCCTCTACTCTCGAATTTAAACAAGACTGTCCTTAACAAACTCTCAGTTTGCTACAACCACATTGCCAGGTTTGCCACTGGGCTGCCTTTTAGGATGCATCATTGCATCAATCTAAATCAGCTTGGGTGGCTTGAACTACCCAGCCTAATCCAGTATAACCAACTGATTATGGCCTATAAAATCCTCTATAATCCGAACAATACTCCTGCACTTAAAAATATTATCACCCCTATAACAATCCTAGACCACTTGATCCTCTAACAAACTACTAATTCAGACTAGCAAAATTAATAACACAGCCGGTGATTCTCTCTTTGCAAACTCTGTAAGTAGATCCTAGAACACTCTTCCAGCTGATATTACCTTACTTTCCACCTTAGGTCAATTTAAAACTAGACTCAAACAACATTTGTCACTTAACTGGCTATGTCAATGTATCAAGCCTGGCTAACTCTCTCTAGAATGTGTAAAAATCTGTTAACCAGTTTACTGTGTGATTTAATTTAATCCTGATTTGTGCTCAGGATTAACTGCAACCTGTGGACCTTGCTTAACTTGCTTACTTATGTAATCTCTGTAAACAGTCTGTTTGTAATGTGTAATGCTGATATTATGTAATGCTGTATCTGCTTACCCTTGGAGCTCATCTCCCCGGGCCTCCGCTGAAAATGGACATGCATCCAGTCGGACTATCCCGGTCAACAAATGTAAAATAAATAAATAAATAAAAGTATGGCTCAACTTCTAGTTGTTTATTCAGTGCCACTGTGAAGCTCTTCTGAAGTCTAAGTTTCAGCACTGGCTAATTTGCCAATGTCACCATTCAGTGTTTGGCCGCTATCATTTTGTGCACAGTAGCCCTGTACATGTTAAAATTTGACTCCAGACATGACCCTGCAGTTTCAAGGAATTGTATTTTTTCAGACTTCCTCATTCTCCATAGTGTAGAAGGTCACACAATACTGTAATTTAGTATACTAGACACTTAAATATCCATTGCTTTCAAAAGGTTGTTGTTTTTTTGGATTGATAAGTACAGTAAGCATATGATGGCTCTTCATACAATGAAATGCATGCATCATGTTTTGAAAATGTATTTTTTTTAACTCTACCCAGCAAAATGTACAAGAAGAAATGCATCTGATGCTGGAATGAAACATCTCATTTTAGGCATAGTGATTTATAAAGCTGTATTGTCATATTACAAATGCTACAATTAATACTCACAGAAAAATGTGCTAACTCAGCCTTTCACAGCAAATTCAAAGGTTTGCAAACCCATTTCACAATACATGCAAAAGATCACAAACAGCTTTGTCCACTTAATATAAGAGAAATGAGAAACATAATTGTTGCAGTACGCAACAGATATTCTATTACTTGCAAATACATTACACTAATCTCTATTACAACCTACTTGATATTGGAAGACTGCTCTTTTGTAGTGTGTGTAGGTTTCAGTAATTATTCTTAAACTGACTCTGAATACATTTATTTTTCTCTGCTATAATCTGTCATATTTCATCAATTTCTGTACTTTTTGGCATACACTTTGGAAACTGACAGAACAGACTTCCCTGCTGGTGTGTCTGAAACTGTGAAGTCATACTGACTGGCTAATATAAAGGTATGTTTTTGTAGACTAGGGATTATTTCAATTGCAAACACATTTGTGATGACCATATTTTTTTAAAATAATCAAATTAGGAAGTTCTCTCACAACACAGTTCTGATAACCAATATATTTTATTTTATTACTACAACTGATTAAATGAGCATATTATTAATGCCCTCTGCCAGACAGATAGTTATGCCATAAAGTATATGAACTAAGGTAACTGCTTTAGTTATTTTATTACAGAAATTATGGAAAATAACACTTTAAAACTACACTTACTACTAAATGGCATCCCATTCCCTCCCAACAGTTCTACTCAGCATCTGAGTCTTATGAATACTTAATATGCATTTAGATATACCTGGTATTTGTGCAGTTGAGATGTAAAAATAAAACAGGTTGCTACATTTAATTAAAAAAAGTATGGCATAACCACAACAATAGTTGAAGGGATTGTACGTTATGATTTTATTTATCTCCTCCAGGCATATAGTTGTTATTTATAACCTTCTGGTTAAGCTTTTGATCAAGAAAGTTTTACCAGGCAGCTGTGTTATTTAAAATTCAAAAACTAACTCTTTATAATGAAATTAAACAGCCTGCTTAAATGAAACGGAGCACAGGACAGCTCTGCATAAGAAACGTCTGCTTTTAGAAATGAAAGCTTACACCCCTTAAATGAAACGGAGCACAGCTCTGCATAAGGAAATGAAACGGAGCATAGCTCAGTCTGCAATTGCATATAGAAATTAAATGAAATGGAGCTTACCGACCTGTGGGAGTTGACAGTGTGGCTACCACTACCAGGAACCGATGCGATCGTTTTTTTTCCCGTGCACTTTTGTGATTTAAATTACGTAGCGTGCGGCACATTGAGTCAGGTCTTGCAGCTGTAAAAGTGGGAGGGTGCTTCCCTCCTCCTCGCCCTATGGTTACGGTGCGTAAAACTGGGATGCAAAGGGCGTTCTTAAAAAGGAATGCCCTTTCTTTAAAAAAAAAAAAAAAACTTTTTTTTTTTTAAATTAAAATAAAATTAATTTCTCGGCCAGACGATTTCCAGGGGGGTGCAAGTGCACCCCCTTGCACCTGCCTGCGGGTGCCCTTGCAAGCCAACTACTTTTACAAGAATACAATATATGAAAAAAATAATTTCACAGTACATTGATAGCCTCTGGACTGAGAATAGCTAGACCTATGACTGACTGATTATGCATAATTATTACAAAGCTTTTGATTCAGAAAGACTTTAACAGAACTCTGTCTCTGCTTCCGAAAAGATCACAATTCACATTTATGCATGGAAACCAGAAAAGGAACATGCAGAAGCAGGAAGACATGTTGTAATCATGATCAGCAACTACAGTGTTATACAGGAAAAGGAGAAGGATCCTGTACTGACAGTCTATTTCATATACACTGTGTCCCCCAAGGTGGTGTGCAGACAATAACAAAGTCAGTACACCAGCTACAAAGTTTTAATAATCAGAAATGGTATGATGGTATGACTATGTTTGTATAAATGTCTCTGCATAGCCATAAAGTTTTACTTCCTGTTACAGCTATGCATAACTTCATTATGCTATGCATGCTAGTTAACCACCCAGACTCTGTATATGTAGTAATGCACATATACACACACATATAAACACACACACACACACACACACACACACACACACACACACACACACACACACACACACACACACACGCACACACACACCCTACCCGGTATAACAGCGACTGAACAAACACACACCAGCCCAAAACACCCTACCCGGTACTCCAGCGACCGAACAAACACCTATCCAGCAAGCCCAAAATCCAAACACCTACCTGCTGCCTTTGTCCGAACAAACACACACCGGCCCAAAACACCCTACCCGGTACTCCAGCGACTGAACAAACACCTATCCAGCAAGCACACAATCCAAACACCTACCTGCTGCCTTTGTCCCGAAGCCCGTGCAGCCGACCGAACACCTACCCTGTAATGCAGCAAGCCCACAAACTCCAGCAACTGAACAAACACCTATCCAGCAAGCCCACAATCCAAACACCTACCTGCTGCCTTTGTCCGAAGAAACACACACCGGCCCAAAACACCCTACCCGGTACTCCAGCGACTGAACAAACACCTATCCAGCAAGCACACAATCCAAACACCTACCTGCCGCCTTTGTCCTGAAGCCCGCGCAGTCACACACTTACAGTCCCACCCTGCAAGAGCAGCTCAGTCCTCCTCATTGGCTCTGACTGCGGCTGAAGCAGTCCGGAGCTCCTCTATTCTTTGCGGTTGTCACCGCACAGATTTCTGGTATCTCACAGCAATGATTGCTGGGTACCTCTTAATCCATATCCGGACTGCTGATAAAGGCAGTCTGAGTTCAAATTAATTTTTTGTTTTGCAGATATTTTTTCTGTTTTTTAAGGTGGGAGGGCTGCAGTCCGGCAGTCCGATAGGACAAGCCGCCCCTGTCCAAACGCCAACAAGCAGTTATATGGAAAGATTAAATCTCTGCCTATTACTGTTGGAGTCCCACAAGGCTGTATTCTTGGACCTCTATTCTTCTCCATCTTTACAAACAGTCTTAGCTCAGCATCCACACATGCTACTATCATGCTACTATCACACAGTATGCAGATAATTCCACTGTTATCTGCACAGCCCCCTCCCTTCCCAAACTCCTATCTAAGACCTATAGTGCCTTCTCAGATTTAGAGCAGTTCCTGAAAGAAAGACAACTCATACTAAACCCTAACAAGACAAAGCCACTAATAAAACCTCAAAACCAGAAGACAATATCTACTCAAACTAAGTGGGTAGTTATGCCCTCAGCTATATATACTATCTCCAGGATCGCACTACAGTGGGGAAAAGGGCATATACCATTTAATTGCCTTACAGTACTCTACACAGTGGCATATATACTAAGTTCAGTTCGGTGAAATGAGAATCAGTGAAATGAGTTTTCACTAATTTGTGTTTTCAGCAATGTCATCGGGGTGAAATGAAATTCAGTGAAATGAGATTCAATGAAACAAAGTAGACCTATATATATATATCTATATATATATATATATATATATATATATATATATATATATATATATATATATGTATATATTATTTTTTTAAATAATTATCAATCACTCCAACAAATTGCTCACGAACTGCATTCCCTGATTTCACTCCTCATTCTAAACATTATTCTGCAAATATTATGCCAATGAATTCCACTTATTTTCAAGTAGTTTGCTCCTTCCCTTTCCTAAAGATCCTGACTCCTAATTATTTTATCTCCTTTTCAGCATTCAATAATAATTACTTTTTTGGCAGCCAATAGCATTAAACTTAGTAAGGCCTTATTATGTCTAGGCAATTCAGTTTCTATATCCCAGGAAAAAGAGAATCATTTCCTTGGTCACAATACTTTCCTCTTCCAACATGTCTGACAAAGTACCCTGCAGGAAATTTTTAAAATCTGCCAACTCGTTACACTCATAAAAACATGTTCCCAGTTACATCTGTCTTTCCCATCACACCACCAGGATTTGAGGTCAACCAAATGAAAAACGCTAAAGTCTGCCTGGGATATAAAAATACCTATGCAAACACTTCCATGTAAAAGCCGTAAACCTTCTAGATGTTGTTGCATACAAGGGTGCCATACAAATATTGTCCCAAAGTTCCTTTGTCTATTGCCTTTCCATTCTCACTATCCAGTCTTTTGTAACTTCTCCTGACTGATTCTTATAATTATCATGCATTATTTTATATGCCCTACTAAGTATTCCATTTAACAGCAGTTTCAATTATAGATGCAACTAAAAACTCAACCAGAGCTGGTCTTTCACTTAACACTCCCCTATCCTCTTCCCTTTGTCTAGATTATGTTATCAGTTCCACGTATGGTTGGCAATTCCCAACCCACAGAACAAACTACTGTTTGGCCTCATCCATCTTTATTACCTTTCTCTCTGTAGTTATTTGTTCCCAACACATTGCCTACTTTGTTAATTTTCTCCAATACATTTCAGCTTCCTCTTGCATTTTTTCTATGCCCCTACTTGCAGGCATCTGTACTGGCAAACTCTCCTTTCTCCATTAACATGTTGGCTTTTTTCTTAAAATGCTTTTTGCTACTTTATAAATGTAATATTCAGTAAGGCTGTTATCACTCTAGTTAAGGGCCTGCATACAAAATCCTACTCTCTCATTACTTTGTAATCTCCCTGTGAAGAAAATGAAACACTGTCATCTGTGTTAGCATCCCTGGCAGGAGATCTGTGTATATTCTCATATTAACTTGTATTGTATGTCAGCATGTCAAATTGTGAAAATATAAACATGTTTTTAAAATGTTGAGCATCTTCCTGCTTATACATAATGTTTAAATAATCTGTGAGTGTTTTGATACATTTGAAATTGCACAAGTTTGTGAGGGAGATTTTAAATACAAACTGACTGTAGAGAATCAGCTGAACAGTAGGTGATGTCATTAGAATGCCCCTCTTTGCTAGGTGATTTGAACAGCTGATTGACAGGAAAAATAACTTTTATAAATAGTTGTTATTTTTAAAATAAGAGAGTTGAGACAGTTAACCTGGACTATATTAAAGACACTGCTAAAGTCAGTTGCTGGGCAGTTTGTGAAGAGCAGCAGTTAGTTGAGAGTTACAGTCAGTTAGAGTGCTGTGCAGAAGATACCCAGAAAAAGGACTCAACAAAAAAACTTTAAACTTGCCTTTGCCTTGCTGTTATGTTTTAGATTAGATCAGGGACAGTATTCTCTAGTTAGATTGGGGTTATTTAGATAGAAATATTCTAAAATGATGGACGTCTATCCTACAGTTTTATTTTATATTTCAGGGGATTGAATTCTCGTGTTTATTGAATGTTACTGATTTACATTCTTGTAATCATTTTACTTATTATTAATTTTTTTTCATTACTTTACATTGTGGCTGGAAAATCAGTGTATGCTTTAGAGATTAGAGAGTGCTTATACCTGTTTGATACTTCTCAGGTCACCTCGAATACCTGAATGCTTCTGGTCATAGCTATCATTTACTTTGATATTTAATTTTTAATAATTGATCGCCCTTTGAAGGGTGTGTAGACCTGTCTGACTCTGGTGGCAGCATTTACCATTTGTATTGGGGTGGGACACAGCTGGAAATTTGTGTCAGGCTTCCCATAAGTGTTTTGAATGTGTGTGAGATTTAAATTTATTTCGAGTGTGAGTGAGTCACGGGTCTTAAACTGGAACACACTGATCTGAAGTGTATGATAAGGGATTACATTTGGGGTGGGCAGAGGTATATAGTCCATTCCCAGGAAAATAGAGTGTGTTCCTGTTGTGCTCTTAAGGGAAATTGTGGAATTTTACTCTTATGTGCTCTGTGCTCTGGTGTTTTCCATGATGCTCCCACATTGGAGTCAGTGGTGAGGATTGAGGCTCCTTAATTACTGACCATCTTTTAAATGGGGGATGTCAAATTATTGTTGGCAGTCTGGTGGGCTATTATCCGGATGTCACATTTAATTGGTGGCAGCTTAACAGGAATTTTAATTGGATTCCAGTTACCTGTGGGTAGTTGTCATTAAGGTGTGCACTCTTGACAGCCAAAAGGTAAACATTCAGAATTTCAATCCACCACAGTTTTTATGTTTTGTTTTAGTTAGATAGACAAGGATAGCAGGCAAGGATGTCAGCAGAAGATCGGGGCAAGCTGATAAAGATCCAGTTGGCTAAGGAGTGTGAAGCCAGAGGACTGGTGCATGCCAATCTGACCAAGGAAGCAACGATTTCAGCCTTGTTTGCACCCACAGCTCAGACCAGCCGTTCGGAGGATACCCAGTTTGGTGTTGGTGAAGTGCAGCCTGCCGAGGTAGGACAGTTCACCCTTTTCTTTAGAGGACCTGAGAATCCATCTGGAGTTAGAGAGACTGTGCCTGGAAACCAAATGACTAGAGAATGAGGAGAAACTGCACCTGGAGACCCAATGTGTGGAGGGTGATGAGAAACAGCGTCAAGAAGAATTGGAAACCAAACATCTTCAACTGGAATCAACAGAGAGGCTGAGGGGTTTAGAAGCTAAAGACAATGAGAGACTGCACCTGGAGACTCAACGTTCTGTGGCTAAGGAGAAGCAATGCCAATATGAACTGAAGACTAAATGGCTGGAGACCGAAGAGAGACTGAGGCGTTTAGAAGCAGAGGACAATGACAGACAGCCAAATAACAGCAGTGAATAGGTTGTAAATCCAGTAACTCCAAACAGATAAAACAACAAAATATATAAACAGTACTGGAAACTGCTGAAAGCAACCATCTCTAATATGCAAAGCATACTAAAGAGACAGTTGCTTTCAGCGGTTTCCAGTACTTTTTATATGTTTTGTTGACAATGAGAGAGTGTTGGCATGAAATGAAGCTTCAAACCCTTCGAGAGGGTCATGGAGATAATGGGGAAAGGAATAACCAGAGTCCAGAAGACATAAAGGTCAGTAACCTTTCTCCTCAGTACAGGGATGGGGATGACTTTGACAGTTGTATTAATATTTTTGAGAGGGTATGTAGACAATATAATGTTGACTGTCAACTCTGGGTTTGGCTCCTGACTCTTTTACTCTATGGTAAAGCTGTTCAGGTGGTAGCAAAGTTAAATGATGTAGATTGTTTGAATTATAACAAAGTGAAATCTTGCTTGCTTGACTGTTTCAAACTTATACCTAAGGCATATAGAAAAAAGTTTTGTAGACACATACTCAAGGCAGATGAAAGTATATGCGATTATATTGCTGAATTAAGTACTTACTTTCACAAATGGGTGAGTGGGTGTCAGGTTGCCATTTCTGACGGACTGGCAGACCTTTTGGTGAGGGAACAAGCCCTCATTACTTTGCCTGATGACATGAGAGTCTGGTTAACAGACCTCTGCAGAGGAGTTGGGGAGAAAAGGGGATCTCTACTTGGCAAGCACAGCACCACTGCATAAGAAACGGATACCCAGTACTGCACATTTACATAATGGCACCCATGGGGGAAGTCTAAACCACTCCAACAGAGCACACCAGTAACAGAGGAAACTATTAATCTAAGTGCACGGTTAGGAAACAGATGTTTCAAGCGTAACCAGAGGGGACACACAGCAGCCAAATGTCCATTGTGGCAGGGTGAAAAACAGAAGGTGAGGGAGCCAGTAAGTGTGGATGACAAACTGCCAGTGGTAAGTTGTTTAGAAACAACTGGGGTGTCAAATTATCACCAGAATTTATATCCTATCTTAGTAGATGGTAAGCAGGTAACTACTAAGAGGGACATAGCTTCTGATATAGCCATTGTAAGGCCTGCAGTGGTTAGAGAAGAGCAGTATTTGCTTGGGCAGTCCACTCTAGTCAGAGCATTGGGAGGAACCCAGCTCCAAATACCTTTGGCTAGGGTTCATCTTGACTGGGAGAGTGGAAGTGAAGCAAGCAAGTAGTTGTGTTCAAGGATATTCCTACAGATGTCCTGATAGGGAATGACTCTGATGATGCAGTACCTTTTGTAAATGCAGTGACATGCAGTCAGGCTTGGAGAAAGGAATGTAGGTCGGGTAGTCTCGGACAGAACAAGAAAGATCTCATACCTGAAGCTGGGACTGGGGTGGTGGCTGTTTTAGAGAAGCTGCTATCTGGTAGCACTATGTCTGTGAGCCACAGCTGCTGGTGGGTACTGATGTTCCCTTGGACATGGTGACTGTGAAGATGGAGGTGAGTGGTGATACCCAGAATGACAACGAGGAGCAGCTGTTGGAAGTGAAGATGCTTCCTGTGGAAGGGGAGCTCAGGAAGGTTATGAAGGTAGAGTTGAGACAGGCTCAACTTACAGATCCTACATTACAAAGTTTGAGGGAGATGATTAAGGAGGCACCTGAAGCTCAAGGAAGAGGGGAGCTGGTATACTGGAACAAAGGTTTGTTATATAGAGAGTGGACTCCTGGAGGTGGGCTAGAAGGTGAAGTAATAAGGCAGTTGGTAGTGCCTAGAGCTTACCATCTCCCACTTTTAGCCATAGCACATGACATTCCTTTCTCAAGTCATATGGGCATAAGACGTACTTAGAGATGTATTATGCAAAATTTCTATTGGCCCTAGATTGTGAGGCATGTGGTTGGATATTGTAAGACTTGTGACAGTGCAAATGGATGGTAAAGCAGGGGACAAGGCTAAGGCTCCAATAATGCCTTGCCTGTTATGGAAGAGCCATTTCAGACAGTGGCCCCGGATATTGTATGACCCCTGAGTACTCCAAAATGCATCTTGCTGGTAGTAGACTTTGCTACCAGATATCCTAAGGTGGTTGCTCTGTCATCTATTGAGACAGAGAAGGTGGCAAAGAAATCTTCAGCAGAGTAGGTTTTCCACAAGAAATACTGAATGACTGAGGTGGTAAGTTCATGTCAGACCTGCTGACTTGTCTGGGGAAGCATTGTGGGGTGAAACATCTAAAGACCACCCCCTACCCATCCCCAAACTAATGGTCTTGTGGATAGGTTAAATTCTACATTGCAGACTATACTACAGGCATTTGCAGACCAACATGTTAGGGAGGTCTTGGATGGATTAAGTAGGGTAGGCTTACCATTAAACCCAGTAAGTGTCAAGTGGTTATGGCAGAGGTCACTTACTTAGAATACAGAGTGGGAAGTCATAGAATTAGGCCATAACCTGTCAAGGTGGAAACTATTCAAGACTGGCCAGTTCCTGTTACTAAGAAACAAGTGAGAGCATTTTTAGGGACAGCAGGGTACTATAGGAAATCTGTGCCCAATTACAGTACCATAGCTGCACCCCTTACTGACCTAACTAGGATGAATAAACCAGACGAAGAAGTGTGGACCACAGATTGTGAACAAGCATTCCAAAAACTAAAAGATATTTTGGGAGGACCGCTATGTTAGCCAGCCCAGATTACAATAAAGAATTTATTGTACAAGTAGATTTTTCAAATACTGGTGTGGGGGCTGTACTTAGCCAAGTTTCCATAGAAGGAGAAGAGCACCCAGTGGTACATCTGAGCTGTAGATTCCAGCTGAGAGAACAGTGTTATGCAGCCATAGAAAATGAGTGTTTGGCCATAGTGGGGCTTTTCAAAAAGCTGCAGCCCTATCTTTATGGGAGAAAATTCACTGTACTCACAGATCATAACCCTTTAACATGGCTCAAGAGGGTCAGTAAGCAAAATGCCAAGTTACTGAGGAGGAGTCTAGGACTGCAAGCATATGATATGACCATACAACATCACAGCGGGGTTAATAATTCCAATGTGGATGGATTGTCCAGGAGGGGAGTGGGTTAATATTCCCAGGTAGACCCATTTTTCTCAAGGTGTCAGTTTTCAAGGGTCACTTGAAAAATCGTGTTTGAGTCATAAGGGGGGAGGAATTGTGAAGAAAATGAAACACTGTCATCTGTGTTAGCATGTCTTGAAGGAGATTTATGTATATTCACATATTAACTCATACTGTATAACAGCATGTCTAATTGTGAAAATGTAAATAAGTTTTTTTTTAAATGTTGAGTATCTCCCTGCTTATACAAAATGTTTAAAGAATCTGTCAGTGTTTTGATATATTTTTAACTGCATGTTTGTGAGGGAGATTCTAAAATACAAACTGTAGTGAATCAGCTGAACAGTAGGTGATGTCATTAGAATGTTCTTGGTTGCTAGATGATTATTTGAACAGCTGACTGACAGAAAAAAAAATTAAAACAGCTGTTATTTAAAAAAAAAGACAGTTGACACTCTTAACCTGGTCTATATAAAAGACAGTGCTGAAGTCAGTTGTCGGGCAGTTTGTGAAGAGCAGCAGTTAGTTGAGAGTTACAGTCAGTTACAGAGCTGTGCAGAAGATACCTGGAAAAAGGACTCATCAAAATCTGTAAGCCTGCCAGTTGCACTGCTAGATTAGATTAGGAAAAGTTTGTTAGATTAGAAAGTTAGATTAGGAAAAATGTTTAGAGTATTAGAGGGAGGTTTAACATATTGTTAGGAGCTTAAATTATGTTATTTATTTATACTTGGGAATTGATTCTTATTTTACATTTATTTATTATTAATTTACATTTTCATTCATTTTTTATATTCAATTAATTTTTTCGTCATTTCTTTAGAATTACAGTTTATTCTTTACTGTTTCTTTAGAGATTACAAAGTTATACCTGTTTGAAGCTTCCCTGTTGTGCTATCATCATGCAGCATACATCATTTTAATATATATTTTTTTAATAATTGAATTTTATCATTTGAGCCCTCACTGAAATCTAGGTAGCACTTTACCCTGTCTTGTATTGCAGGATGTATCTGAAACAAAATCTGGCAGAGCTTCCATAAAGATGTTATGTTTGAGCTGAAGTGTAATTTGTGTGTTTTTTTTAGGTTTAGGAGTCAGTGAGAAACTGGAACAGGAACACATTGTTAGTGAGTGATAAAGAAGGATAAGATTTAGGGGTGGAATTTAGGTATATAGTTGTTATATCCTGGGAAACAGAGTCCAAACAGATTGTTGTTGTTCTTATAATGGAATGTGAATTTCTTGTCATGTGTGTGCTGCCCTTTTGTTTGTTGGTGTCCATGTGATACAGTGTGTTCTGATTGAGGGATTGAGGCTTACTTAATAAATTTAAATTAGGGGGTGGGGAGTAGGGCTGGCTACATTACTGTTTACATTGAGTTTTTAGCCCTGCAGGCGTCACATTCCATTTATTTCAACATCTATTTTTTCTTATTACTTTCCTATTTTGACTGTGTTGTATATATACTTATATATATTGTAGCTAGCTTCCTTATAAAGTCCTAGTTCAAATCTAGCAGTTCTATTGTTAATTTGTAGAAACAAACAACTTATTATTTCTTACTTTCACTACCAAATAAATTCCTTTATTTCTTTCTTTAATTATCATACACAACTTCTCCTCTGGTTGATAAAAATATCACTGAACTGTATATAATACTAAAGGGATTAGAAATATTTTCACTCTTTGTACCTTACTATCCAGATACAGTCAATAGTTTTCACCTTCTCAGTTTTTGTGTTATTGTTTTGCTTAGTTTCTTCTCGTATATGCCTACCTGCCATAATTGAATAATTTTAAATCCATTTTTATCCATACACCTAAATACTTCATGTTATCATGTCCCTATACATATAGACAGTGCAAAAGCAATTCATGCATTGGAGCATAGTTTACCACTGTAACTTTTGTTTTATCTTCATATATTATATATCTTGAAAAAAACTGAAACTGGCTCAGAATGTTTCACAGTACTGAACTGTCCTTTTCTGGATTTAAGAAGTACAAAATAAAATAATCTGATAAGTCTATTTTTTCTTGATTACCATACCTTGAACTTGTGAGCCCCTTATTTTTTTAGCAAACAGCTGTAAATAGAAAACTAATAATTAAGGGGAAAGAGGGCATCCTGTCTGAATCCTCTGTTCAAACACAGCTTATCAGAGAGGAACCCAACAATCTTGGTTATTGCTTTTGATCGTTCTTATAACTTCCTAATTAACCACATCATTCAGTCAGGGAATGCAAATATTATCATTGTCCGATTCATAAAATCCAACTGACTCTACTAATCCTTCTCTACATAAGGCCCACCAACAATGGCAGTCTCTTCTTACACACTGCTTCCGCTTCCCTTTGGATCATTATTGGTCTTAATGGTGTCAACAAAACTACATTGTTCCATATCCATATCTATCAGTTTTAGCAAAAAAAGAAGTTATGTACTCACCATAACATTCCATCTGAGTAGGTACTTCATTTGTCTGCAAACTGTGGGTATCGGATCCGACTTCGGATCTGAGCCGGCAGCTTTCCAAGCTACAAGATCTGATCTCCTAGCTCCTCCCCCCTGCTAGCTGCTGTATTACCTCAGATCGACTTTTTTGCCGTACCACCCAACTAATCACCTCGAGAGAGGAATACACCAGGTGTAAAATCTTGGCAAGAACTTACAGGTAACCAGAATATCCCGAAAAAGGTTTGGGGGATGGCAGGGGGGGTCGGTTGCAGACAAATGAAGTACCTACTCAGATGGAACGTTATGGTGAATACATAACTTCTTTATCTGAAGTAGTTACTTCATTTGCTCTGCAACCTGTGGGACAGAGTCCCCAACTACTCAAGAAGGAACCTGGGTGGCCTTTACGGAAGGATATTCCGAAGCACCGCGGAGCCAAAAGAAGCCCTGCCTCTCGAAATCATATCTAGTTTATAATGAGAAATGAACGTATGAGAAGAGGACCAAGTAGCTGCTGAACATATGTCGTCCAAGGGAACCCTAGACCAAAAGGCTGCTGAGGTGGCTACAGACCTTGTAGAATGAGCGTGAATTCCAATAGGGGCCGATTTGCCTGACGATATATACCCCTGACTTATGCACTGACAAATCCAATTTGCTAGAGTCACTTTGGAAATGGCTTTACCCATGGCTGATTTTGCAAAGGATACAAACAACTGGTCTGACTTGCGAAAATCTTTAGTTCTATGCAAGTAGAAACGTAGTTGTCTGTGCACATCCAATTTGTGCAACTTGTATTCTCCTTTGTTCTGAAAGTTTGGGAAGAACACTGGTAAATTTATTGACTGATTAATATTTGACTCTGAAGCCACCTTAGGTAAGAAAGACGGGTTAGTCCTGAGGGACACTCTATCATTGTGAAAGATAAGGTAAGGGGGTTTCATGCACAGAGCTTGTAATTCTGAAACCCTCCTGGTCGAAGTAATAGCCACCAAGAAGGCCGTTTTCCACTACAAGAATTTTAACGGGACCAAGGCCGCTGGCTCAAAGGGTGGACTTCTCAGGGCTTGTAAGACTAAAGTCAAGTCCCATGGGGGAACCACAGTTTTTATCGGCTGCCTCAAAAGAAAGATGCCTCGCAAGAAAGTTTTGCATAATTTTGCAGATGCCAAGGACCCTAAGCCATCACCTACATGAAAATGGGAGATGGCCGCCAACTGCACCTTTACTGTAGAAGCACTTGCTCCCTGACGGAAGATCAGTGACAGGAAGTCCAGAATAGTCAGAATAGGGACTGTAAATGGGTCCAAGCCCTTGTCTTTAGCCCAGATGGAGAAACGTTTCCATTTACTATTGTAAAGTTTTCTGGTAGACGGCTTATGGGCCGCGACCAGTATGGCCTTAATGGGAGATGAGATGCCGGGAGTCCTAGCCATTATTGGAACTGGATCAACCAAGCCGTAAGCTTGAGGTTGACCAGGTTTGGGGTTTGGCAACTCGCAGGATGCGAGATCAGGTCTGGCATAGGGTCCAGAATCCATGGAGGAGCCACACTGTGAGACCGCAGGTAGGGGAACCAGGTCTGCCGAGGCCAGAATGGGGCTATGAGGATAACTTTGCTCCCCAACCAACAGGCTTTCTGTATGAATTTTATCATGAGCGGGAGGGGGGGGGATATGCATATAGGAGACCGGGAGGCCAAGCATGAACTAGACCATCTCTGGGACTCTCCCCTTTGGGAGGAAGTATTGCGAAGTACTCGCTGCATTTTGTGTTTAAAGGAGAAGCAAAAAGATTGCAGTGAGGCCAACCCCATTTGTGGAAGATCTGCTTCACAACAGATGGATTTAGAGACCACTCGTAAGGAGTGAGAAGTACTCGACTCAGTTTGTCCGCTAATATGTTGGACCGTCCCGGAATGTGCATTGCTATCAGAGACTGATTGGTGGATATCGCCCATTCCCAAACTCTCATGGCCTCTCGACAAAGGGGATAAGATCTGGTTCCTCCCGGTTTGCTTATATACCAGACTACTGACATGTTGTCTGTCTGGATAGCAATAGTCCCCAGAGGGAGAAGGTCATGGAGAGCTCGCAACGGCAAAAGCACCGCCCTCATCTCTAGGACACTGATATGCAAAGCGGTCTCTAAGGATGTCCACGTGCCTTGGACGGATCTGTCTGAACAATGCCCTCGCCACCCGAGGCGAGATGCATCCGTGGTCAACATGGCTTGGGATGGGGGAATCACAAAGGGCCTTCCTTCTCTGAGTTCCCGCACATGGAGCCACCAAAGAAGGGAGTCCTTGCAAACTCTGCTCAGTGGTATTGGCGTGTTCAACGGGTGGAGTGATAGGGACCACTGGACTTGTAGGGTCCACTGTAATATTCTCATTCACAGGCGTGCGTGAAGGGAGAGACCAATCGCTGCCGCCATAGACCCTAGTGCCCTTAGGACTAACTCCGCCGGAGGGGCAGGACTCCGAAGAAGGGTTAACACCTGACGTGACAAGCTGCTCAGCCTGTCCGAAGTTAGAGTAGCTCGAGAGATACGGGTATCCAACCTGGCCCCTATAAAATCCAGGGCCTGAACGGGGCACAGGGAGGACTTCTGCAGGTTTACTGATATGCCTAAGTTGCAGGCAAGGTTCAGGGTGTAATCCCTTGCCACGCAGAGCTGATGTCTGTTGGTGGCAGTAAGGAGCCAGTCGTCTAGGTACGGGAAGACCTGAAAGCCCAGAAGTCTCAGGTGGGCTGCAACCACTGCCATGACTTTGGTGAACACCCTGGGGGCTGAGGTGAGGCCGAACGGAAGAACCCTGAACTGATAATGACTGGCTCCTAGCTGGAAGCGGAGGAACCTTCTGGATCATCTGTCCATTAGAATATGGTAGTACGCATCCTTGAGGTCTATGGAGCACATCCAGTCTTTCTCCCGCAGAAGGGGGAGAATAGATTGGAGGGTGACCATCCAAAATTTTTCCTTGGGTATGAACAGGTTCAGAGCGGAAAGGTCTAAGATGGGTCTTAGGTCCCCCATTTTCTTTGGCATCAAAAAGAACCTAGAGTAATAACCCAATCCGGACTGATCTGGGGGGACGAGATGGATGGCTCTTTTTCTTAGCAACTTCGAAATTTCTGAAGCCGCTGCCTCCCTCTGATCGGGTGGTACATCGGGGAGGTGTCTGGTCTTGGGAGGATGGTTTAAGAAGGGGATGAAATAACCTCTGGATATGATACGGAGCACCCATCGATCTGTGGTAAGGGACTCCCAATTTGACAGGTGCTCTGTCAACCGCCCCCCGACTGCCTCCAGAGAGGGACAGTCGGGCAAGCCCTCAGGGCTGCTGCGCGGGCCTGTCCGAGAAAGGCTCTCTAGACCCGAAGTTACGCGGCCCCCCCTCTGTCTCTGGGCCGGCGTCCACCTTGTCCTCCTCTGCCTCTAGATGACGAGGGGTCCGAAGCTGGATAGGATTGCTGAGATTTACGGAACCATAGCTACTTTTGTCCCCTCTGATTCCTGGAGAAGGATCGTTGGGGATTAGAGAAGCGGACTCCGACGGCAGACA
This sequence comes from Protopterus annectens, assembly GCF_019279795.1. Lineage (NCBI taxonomy): Eukaryota > Metazoa > Chordata > Ceratodontiformes > Protopteridae > Protopterus > Protopterus annectens. The sequence goes on from NC_056744.1 coordinate 1,470,685,029, forward strand.
GCGTCTTCCCGTCCTTTTTGCTTTGGACCAATGTATCGCGAACAGTCTTGCCGAAAAGCGAAGATCCATCAAAAGGGGCGTTCGCGAAGGACGCCTTGAAGGAATCCGCGAAGTCACAAAGACGGAGCCAGGCGTGACGTTGCAAGACGACCCCGGCTCCGCTGGCCCTAGCGGCTCCCTCCGTTGCATGGGAGAGAAGCCGCATGGACGTATTAGAAATAGATTTTAGAGTGGCCATTCGAGTCGAAAAAACATCCTTGTCTGCGACCGACATGGACTCTGGGGGGGCTGCAGCGTATTCCTTGATTAAGTCTCGCTGTAGCCTAATGGTATGTGCCATATAGTTCAGCGCCCTTATCGAAAAGGTCGCTGAAGCAAACATCCGCTTCCCAATATGGTCCAGTGCTCGAGATTCCTTATCTGGCGGGTGGACCGAAGAACTCTCCTGAGCGAGCTCTCTCTTGGTGGCAGCCACCACCAACATGGCATCGACGGGAGATCCCTTGGCCCAAGACTGCTTATCTGTAGGGGGGCTAAGGACTTTATCAGGACGTTTAGGAATTGGCTCCACAGTGTCGGGCTCCTTCCACTCCCTGGTAATAATTAAGTCTACCAGGGGGTCAGCCGGAGGGGACACCCAGGAGGTAGATGGGCCTGCCTCAAACGCCTCCAGGAACACGGATTCATCCACGGAAGGTTTTTGGGCAGACCACCCCCCTCTAATACGCAACATTTCCATGATGTCTCTGAAGGAGACATCCTCAGGGGGTGACCTTGGGGAACCTTCCCTTTCATCTAAATCCGTGTCGGTGGTAACGGACTCAGGGGAGTCCAGGTGCCTCCTTTTACACTTACATTTCCGAGGGACCTCCTCGGTGGGACTATCCGAAGAGGGCTCGTCCACGGGTTCTCGTTCCTCCACGGGAACTAGCTGGAGGGTTGGGGCAGGCTGTCCCGATGGTCAGATGATGGAAGATAGACCCACATACAGTGGGGGTATGGAAGGATCCAAAGCCCAGACCGGGGACCTGGAGGACCATGACAGTACCCTCTCCACTACCTCAAAAGCCAAAGGAGAATTACTCTCACCAGGCTCTGAAAGCAGTCTCCTCGGCTCCGAGGTAGGGATCGGAGTAGGGGCCGATGCGGTCGGCGCCGAGAGAGGTGCGCTCCGAACCCAGCAGCGCCGAAGACACACCAACTCCCCCGGATCCGATGCTCAGTTCTCGGCCCTGAGAGCTCGGATCCGATAAGCTCGAGCACATAGTCGGCGTCGAAGAGACCAGCGCTATCGGTGCCAACAAATCCCCGGCTCCGAAAGGACTGGATCCGACGACTCTGAGACCCGAAAACGAGTCTGAGAAGGAGTGATCGGGACAAAAATGGGGGCCGCACTCCCTCCCAGTGGGGGGGGGGGAGGCAAGAGCACCCCCATCTGCATTTGGGTCTGTATGAATCGACGCATCATCCGATCCATGTCCGCTTCAGTAAGGCTTCTGGTAGATCTAGAAGAAGTCATCGAGGCGGGCCGGGAGGGACGCCTCGACGACCTTGAGGGAGACCGGTCCTCCTCCTCCAGCTCCGGCGAGGAACTGGGCGAAAGGAGCAGAGAGGCGGAGGATCTGGAGACCCTTGAGGGAGACCTAGTCAACTTAGATGGCAGGGCCTAGGGTTGAGTCTCGGCCCGCCTTTTATGGGATTTATGTCCCTCTTTATCCTTGTGCCTCTTCTCCTTGGTAGAAGAGGTACCAGCGTCGCTCGTGCTCGAACCCAAAGAGGGAGGTTGAGTCCCGGGTAGAGCAAGAGGCACAGAAAGCACCAGGGCTGCCGAGGCAGCCTGAGCCTGGGAGGGAGAGGAAGAAGAAGCCAATTCCTGGGGTAGCTTACCCGCCAGGATCAGCTTATTCTTCCTATCCCTAATCGCCTGGGGGTTAAAGGCCGCACAAATTTGGCAGGCCACAGATAAATGGGCCACTCCCAGGCATAAAACGCACTGAGTGTGGCCATCAGCTGGTGAAAGCTTATGGCCACACTCAGTACATTTGGAAAAAACGGCTTTGGGCCCTTCAGCCATTTTAGACGTCTCACACACACACACACCCAAACACTAAGGGGGGAGGGGTGACACAGATGAAAAAACTAACTATAAAAATAACTAAATTACCGATAGGTTAAAATAAGAAGTTATGTACCTACTATAACGTTCCATGTTAGTTGTCTTCTTCTCGCCTTCTTTCTTGCTGGATGGGTTCGGAGCCGATCCTCGGCCCGACTGCCAATACTAAAAGCTCGAGAGCTAATTCCACCGGCTCGAGGCTCCCCTATATCCCACAATGCTAGGCGGTAACTACTCAGATCTCGTTTGGTAGCTATACCAAGCAATATTAGTCTCCAAAAATGGAGTAACAAATTTCAGAAGAAGAAACACAAGAATTCCGGTCGGTCTGTCCAGGCTTGGGGAAGGGAGGGAAGAAAGAAGAAGAAGACAACTAACATGGAACGTTATGGTAGGTACATAACTTCTTAACGCTAAGTTGTCAATCTCCTTCATTCTTGCTGGATGGGACCGCGTCCTAGCACCTTATCCCGGTGGCCTATCGGAACAGACTCTTGAGAACAGTGGAACCAAAATTGGCACGGCTTCTGGAAACCATGTCCAATTTGTAATGTGAAATGAATGTATGAGGAGAAGCCCATGTGGCTGCTGCACAGATTGAGTCTATTGGCAATCTGTCCTGAAAGGCTATGGATGTAGCTAATGCCCTGGTTGAATGAGCTCTAGGTCTTGAGGGTAATTTTTGATGTCTGATCTCATAGATGAAAGTAATTGTAGAAGTGAGCCATCTAGACAGAGATACTTTGGTAACTGGAAGGCCCAATCTTCCTTCTGCATATGACAGAAACAATTGATCAGATTTCCTGAGTAGTTTAGTTCTGTCCAAGTAATATCTCAGTTGGCGATGAACATCCAAAAAATGCAGCTTTTGCTCTGATCTATTTGAATAGTTAGGGAAAAGACGGGAGATCAATAATCTGGTTTAGGTTAATTTGAGAAGAGATTTTGGTAAAAGGATGGGTTCGTCCGAGAGATACTCTGTCTTGGTGAAAAACTAGGTAAGGAGGACGACTGCAGAGGGCTTGGAGTTCTGATACTCTTTTCGCTGAAGTTATAGCTACCAGAAAAAGTGTCTTCCAGGAAAGCAATTTCAGAGAACATGAAGCTGCTGGTTGAAGGGGAAGAATTAAAGAGAACCAAGTTTAAATCCCATTGAGCGGAGGGTCTTTGATCGGAGGTTTGAGAAGAAATATACCTCTTAAGAAGGCCTTACAGAGTTTGTGAGCCATAATGCTGGATTCTGAAACACCCATGAAAATTTGAAATGGCAGCCAACTGAACTCTAATGGTTGATGCAGAAGATCCTAAATGAAATAGTTCCGCCAGGAAGTCTAAAATGGACTGGATAGATGCAGTAAAGGGTCAATGTTTTTGATGATGCCCAAAGGGAAAAAACGCTTTCCATTTACTAGTATAAATCTTCCGGGTAGAGGATTTATGAGAGGCTATCAATATATCTCGGACCGAGCGAGATATTGAGGGAAGCCTGGCTAAGGTAGGAATTGGAGAAACCATGCTGTGAGGTTTAGGGAAGACAGAGATTGGTGCAGCTGACCCGACTGATGGGTAATCAGATCTGGTACTGGGTCCAGATGCCAAGGCTGCTCCAAAAGGTAACGATGAAGAAAGGGAACCATATCTGTCGAGACCAGTAAGGGCAATGAGGATCATAGTCACTCTCAAGGCGATGGCTTTCTGAATTAGTTGAGGTATCAGTGGAAAGGGGGGAAAGGCATACAGAAGTCCCCGGGGCCAATCGTGGACTAGAGCGTCTCTGGTGGGATGGCCTGGTAATGGGAAGAGCGTGAAGAAGTCTTGACACTTGCTGTTTTGGGGAGTAGCAAAAAGATCGCAGCAAGGATGGCCCCATCTTAGAAATACCTCTTCTAGAACTGATGTCTTTAGAGACCACTCGTGTGGCATGAGAATTTCTCTGCTCAACCTGTCTGCAATGACGTTGGATTTCCGGGATATGCGCCGCTGTCAGAAAATGTTGAGAAGAGATATTGCCAAAGTCTGAGTGCTTCTCGACATAAAGGGTATGATCTGGTTCCGCCTTGTTTGTTGATGTACCACACCACGGACATGTTGTCCGTTTGGATTGCAATAGTCCCTTTGGGAAGAGAGTCGTGAAAGGCTTGCAACGCTAAAAGCACTGCTCTCATCTCTAGGACATTTATGTGCAAGTGGCACTCGAAGGGATGCCACGTGCCCTGGACTGTCCTGCCCTGATAATGCCCCCCCCCACCCGATCAGGGAGGCATATGTTGTCAATGTGGCAACTGGAGGGGGGAGAGTGAAGGGTCTTCCTTGGAGAAGTTGAGGTGACGTGACCCACCAAGATAGTTGATTCTTGCATACTTGAGTTATCAGTATGGTATGGGACATTGGGAGTCGTTGAAAGGACCATTGGGTAAAGAGCATCCACTGGAGGATCCTCATGTAAGCGAGCTAAGGGGAGAAGGGAATAGCTGCTGCCATGAGTCCTAGTACCTTTAACACTAATCTGGCTTTGACTTTGACCAATTGCAACAGAAGGGATACTTGGTTCAATGTCTAAAACCCTCTGCTCTGTGAGTGTTGCTGAAAGAGTCTGTGTCTAATTTGGCCTATGAAAGTAATAGACTGACAAGGCGACAAGGCAGATTTTTCAAATTTATTGAGATGCCTAGAGCTTGACAAGTTTGCATGGTGAAATTCCTGGATAGTAGAAGCTGATGCCTGGTGGTGGCCGTAAGGAGCCAATCGTCCAGATATGGAAACACCTGGAATCCTGGCGCCTCAAGTGAGCCGTGACCACTGCCATGCATTTGGTGAACACTGGGGCTGTAGTGAGACCAAAGGGCAGGGCTCTGAACTGGTAGTGACTGGCTCCCAGCCTGAAGCGGAGATATCTCCTGGAGCGCCGGTTCATTTTGATGTGGTAGTACGCATCCTGAAGATCTATCGAGCACATCCAATTGTCCTGACCCAAGAAGGGTAGGATGGACTGTAGCGTGACCATCCGAATTTTGTTTTCTTGACAAACTTGTTTAAGTGACTGAGATCTAGAATGGGCCTCCAGTCCCTGTTTTTGGTACCAAAAAGAATTTGGAGTAGATTCGGATCCTTGCTGGTCTGCTGGGACTGGTTGGATGACTCTTTTAATAGCAGCTTTGAGACTTCCAATGCTACTTTCCCTTAGACCGGTGGAACATCTGGAAGGGATTTTTGGTTGAGTTGGAATGTGAATAAAGGGAATTTTGTAACCCTCGGATATGATCGACTGTACCCATTTGTCTTGAGTTAGGAAAGCCAGGCTTCTGGGTACAGTGATAATCTTCCCGACTGCCTCAAGGTGGACAGCCGGGCAGCCCTCAGGGTGCTGAAAGGGTTTGTCAGAGAACACCTCTGCTACCCTGGTTTTGCAGACCTCCTCTGCCTCTGGGGCGTCTATTATTCCCCTCTGCCTCTAGAGGGGAATCGGCCTTGTCGTCAGATGAGACTCCCTGAGATTGTTTCGAACCACATCTTCCTCCCTCGGACCTTTGGGATAGGGTCTAGAAGGGTGGAAAACGGACTCCTACGGCAGAGAGTCTTACCTTCCACCTCGCACCTGGTCAATGTATCCTTCACCTGTGGACCAAACAAAATGATCCGTCAAAGGGGAATTGGTGAAGGATGCCTTGAAAGGGTCCAAAGTTGCACGCATCCAGGCGTGCCTTGATAAGGCAATGCCTGTGCCTGCAGATCTACTCTCGCTCCATCTGCTGCGTATGAAACCAGTCGCATGGAGGAGTTCACAATTGAATTTAGGGTTGCCAACTGGGAGTTCATAGTGTCTTTGAACCCCTCAGCTGTAGGATCCTTCATCAGTTCACCCATATCCTTGAGTAAATCTCTTTGGAGACGAAAGTGAAGTGGCATAAGTAGTTCAGCGACCATGAAAAGGTCGCTGGAAAACATCCACTTGCGTATCTGTCCATGGTCCTAGATTCTTTATTAGGAGGATGGACAGGAACATAAGGATCAGCTAATTCCTTCTTTGTGGCAGCCACCACCATGGCATCAACCGACACCTTTGGATAGAAACTGTTTGTCTGAGGGAGCAGTGATAAATTTGGATGGTCTCCTCGGGTGGGTTCCACTGAGTCAGGAGCCGTCCAAGCCTTCCTTGCCACCACTTCCATAAGGGGTCAAAGGGAGGGACACCCAGGAGGTAGAATGGCGAGAACCAAACGCCTCAAGATACACTGACTCATCCTTGAAGGGTTAAGGGCTGGCCAATTTCCCTCTGTTTGAGTATTTCTAGGATGTCCGCAAAGGAGACATCCTCAGAGGGGAACGGGGACCTTCGATTCCTCCAAGTCAGTGTCAGAGGTGATAGACTCAGGAGTCAATGTGCTTCCTCTTGCACTGCCTCTTCTTAGGGGGATCTCCTGCAGGGTCAGGAGAGACCTCGGAAGAGGAGGAAATTCCCAATGGGGAAACTTGAGGAGTTGGTTCTCTACAGTGTGAGACAAGGGGGTGAGCAGACATCTCCGCAGGCACTGTAGAAGGAGGAGCTGAGGGAACCGACTGCGGGGCAGAACCCGGTTCTAGCACGCTCTGCATGACCTCGAAGGCATCCCTGTCAGGCAAGGTCCGAGGCCCTCGCTCCGAAGAGACAAGGACCCCTCCTGGCACCGACAGAGACGGCTCCGAAGCCAATGTCGGAGCCGAACTCACCAGCGCCGAAGCCCCGAGAGGAGGCGGGTCGGACAAGGGTCCGATGCCACTCGCCTCGAGCCGATGAGGAAGCCGGCGAGATCCCTCCAAAGAGGAGATCGGAGCAGACGCGGAGCCGAAAGATGGTATCGGATCCGATGCACCGACAGTGATGGCTCCAACAAGCCTGGCTCAACTCAAGGAGTCGGAGGAGGAATGTAATGAGGACGGAATAGCCAGCGACTGATGAGTCGGGCTATGGAGCATTTGGGCCAGTGCCTCGGACTTAAGAAGTCTACTCACCACCCTCTGCAAATCATGGTCTGACAACCTGGAAGACCGAGAGGAATGTGATTTGTGACTCCGCTCGAAAGTAGAGGAGATCCTGGTGCGAGTGTACAGAACCAATTGAGGGGACCTGGATCTCTTTCTGTAAAATGGCTCCGATAATGGTATCGGAGCCGATGGGGATTAGCTTTTGCTTCGCTCCAGCCGTTCCGGTAGGCATAGTAAGAGTAGATCCTAGAAGGGATCTCGATCTCTTTTAGAATGTGGCTCCGATAGTATCGGAGCCGAAACAGCCTCGGCTCCAGCCGAGCCGAGGTAGTTGAGGAAAACATCGGCTCCCGGAGCCGATGTCGGAGCTCTTTGATATTTCTACAGTCGACTCAGGAGCAGGAGTCGACTGTTTTGAAGCTCGGGTTTTCCGAACTAGACTGAGTCGGGGGCCTTCAGGCTTTAACAAACCCCTTAGAATGAGTTTGTTCTTGCTCCTGCAGGACTCGAGGGCTGAAACCATGGCAGACAGCACATGAGTCCTGCAGGTGCACCCAGGCAATACACACAAGAAGTGTGACCGTCTGTCAGAGACATTTTCTGACAGCACGAGTCACACTTCTTGAAGCCTGAGACCTTTTCCTTAGACATTGTAGGCAAGTGCCTGACAACAGCAAAAAAACACCACAGACACACCCTGTATAAAAGAGTTATTACAATATTTAGCTAACAATCAACTATTAACTAAAGGCTAAAATGCCACAGACACACACACACAAGCCCTTACTGACAAAAAAGAAAACTAAACTAGTCACTGAAGGACTGGGAAGGGAAGGCCGAAGGCCTACAAGATAAGGGAGAAGGGAAAGGACTCGACAAAAGGGGTCGAGATCTAAATTTAAATTAAACTAAAAGGGCTAAGATATGAACAACAAAAAGGGGGTGTTAGAAGTACCTGAAAAGGTAAAAGTTAAACTAACCTGCCTGAGCCGGTAGAAGAGCACCTCGTCAGCTATAGCGGCAAACGAGATCTGAGTAGTTACCGCCTAGCATTGTGGGATATAGGGGAGCCTCGAGCCGGTGGAATTAGCTCTCAAGCTTTTAGTATTGGCCGAGTCGGAGCCGAGGATCGGCTCCGAACCCATCCAGCAAGAATGAAGGCGAGAAGAAGACAACTTAACATCAGGGCCCTACACACACGTACACAACTAAATTTACAAAAAACTATAGAAAGGAAGAGAGTTTTAGTAATTTCACGATCTCACCGAACCAGGAGCTCTTCAAGAGTAGCTACATCAGCCGCGGCAAAAATCGATCTGAGGTAATACAGCAGCTAGCAGGGGATTATGGGTAGGGGGAGGAGCTAGGAGCTTGGATCTTGCAGCTTGGAAAGCTGCCGGCTCGGATCCGAAGTCGGATCCGATACCCAAAGGTTGCAGAGCAAATGAAGTAACTACTTCAGATCTTTAGGCATTCTCTAAGCTATAGTCATAAACATTTTATAATCATGGTTCAAATTTGAAAATTGTCTATGAGAAGTTAAGTCTGAGGGGTCTTTAGCCTCTTTGAGAAGTACAGCCAACACTGCTTTCTTCCAAGATGCTGGTACTCTCCTTCCTTTTAAAACAGTGTTAAATAAAACCTTTCAGAGCTTTATCACTTTCTTCTCTAAATTCCAAACTTCCTCAGGAATACCATCTGTTCCTGGAGACTTCCCTGTTGATTGACTACACATCACTATTTTTATCTCATTCTCTCCTATTTTAGCTATTAATTCTTGAGCTTCACATTCATCTAATCTTGGCGTAGTTAAACCTCCATGACTATTTTCACTGGTGCCGTTTCTTGGTTTCCCCATTCCTTTGCTTTCTTTAGATTTTTACAAATTTCCTGAAATATGCCCAATACCGCCATATAGTCTCTAGCCATTTTTCTTGTCATAGGCTCCCTAAGTTTAGCAATATCCCTTTCTATTTTCTGTTGCTTAAGACATTGCGTTAATAATTTTTGAACTCTGGAGTTACCAAAAACTAGTTGCTTAACAGTAACCCCTTTAAACTCATCCTTATTATCCAAATACTCCCTTATTTTCCCTTAAGTACTTAAAGTACCTTTGATAACCCCTCTAAATAATTATTTTTTTCTTCTTTTCCATACCCCTTTCTTCATCTCTACCATACTTTTAAATTTTATTTTCATTTTATCTTGCTCCCTAGCTAGCCATTCAGAAGAAATCTATATCTTCTCTAACAACTCTTAAATCATTCTCCCTAACCATTCCTTAAATTCTTCTCATTTTAGTAAAAGTGTGGGGAAAAAGCCATTGTCTCAGTTTTACTTGTTTAACTTGCGTCTTTATCTTAGTCTTTATTGTTGCATTATCTGGATCAGTTCTTGGATGTGTTTCAATGCTTTCAATTAAATAAATATGCTCCTGTGAAATATAACTTCTATGCAGTCTGACTCAGTTTTAAATCTAGCCACTTTTGTTATAATATTTTCCCTTCTAGGTCCCTCTGAAACATCCTCACTATTGCAGATTAAGTTCCATTGCTAACCCATAAAAATTACTCACTGCTGAAAGGTAATTCCCATACCTCTTAACTTCTTAGTGCAAAAAATCTGAAATAAAGCCTGACATAATGGGGGAACAAATACCCAAAAATAGGAGCAGATTTTAAATATGCTTATACACTTAGAAAGTTGCTAGAATAACAGGTTTTGTCTTAGCATGCATTGTTCTAAGGATATGAAGTCTGGCACTCAAATGTATGTCATTTAGTGACTTGAATCCACATGTCATCACAGTGATTTTCTGGGAAATCACAAATTTTATGAGGAACAGACCAAAAATTTGAGCCAAAAATCTGGACATTCTGCAAAAATCTAGACAGTTGGGAGGTATGGTAATCACCTCTCCCACAATTCTCTAAAATTCCTCAATAGTAGTTTTAGATGGAATATTAATACATCAGTGTAATTCTCCTTCCCTGCCAATAGCTCCTTATTGTCACAAATCTACCATTAAATATCCTGTCATCTTGTATCACTATCGGAGCCCCTCTCACAATCAGCATTATTACCCTCCTTTTCCTTTGTCCTTGATACTCTGCTGAAGACCCAGTCTGAAATCCTTTCTTTGCCAAATTCACATTCTCATTTCTATCTAAGCTTGTCTCATATAACATTGTTATTTGCACCCTATACTTCTTAATATAATTCAGTGCTCTTTGCATCTTATCCATACCTATAACAGTATTCATATTCCATAATATAATTGATAAAGCAGTCATTCTGAAAATACACTATGATTTACACATATTCTACATGACAGCTTTTTTTAATAATTATTATATGTTTCGACCTTGAAACATACTTCCACACACTAATGTTTGGCAAGCTGATTTTATACGTGGTATAGCTTCTCATCTCTATTTGGAATCATGGCAGATTTTCCCAGACTTTTTGCTTCAATTAAAACATGTAAACAAAAAACTGAGTGCATTTTAACCGCATTCCTTTTAACTCACAGCAAATACTCAAAACTATATACTCTTTCCAAAAAGTGAAGTTATCCCCTTTGTAGAGGCAGTTTCCCCAAACAGACAGCTAGATCCACAGGCTTTACCTCTTCTAAAGTTAGATTTAATTATGGTGAGAGTGCATGTTAAAGCCTGTACCGCCTCTTGTACTGACACCACTTATTCTTATCCCATCTCTTTTTCCTTACTGGATGTGGAAAACAACCTGAATTCTTTCAGTTAACCGAGTTTTAGCCTAAAGAAAAAAGTGCACTGGCTATTCATAAATGAATAAACCAGACTGTGCACTGTTATGTTTTATACTGAAGTGCTAAATGTTGCTGGGAATGCATCTAATTTCAAAAATATTCTCTTCAGTGGGTCAGACTTCATTTACTTTCACCAAACTGCTTACCATTTCCCCATTAAGTACTAATTATAGTGTTCAGCATACAAATGCCTTATTCACTTATTGACTAATTCCCTGAACCTGTCAACAGACAAAGTTTGTGCTGTGATGTAATTTATATAGCCTTAACTTCACCATTTGACAGGGTCATACACAAAACACTGATCAATAAATTAGTACAACTAGGTATTGATGTACTCTTGATAAGATGGATAGCTGCATGGCTTAAAAATAGGACATGGCAAGTATCATACAGCAACTGGACAGGTGAATTCCTTGGTTACAGTCAGGGTGTCCCACAGGGCTCTGTTCTAGGCCCTTACTTGTTTAGATTGTAACTTTCAGACCTAACTTTTTCATTTGAGGTTTTCTACAGTTTATACACGGACAACCTGAAGTGCAGTCTCACAGCAAGAGATGTCCTCCTGTGGTTCCCAAAGCCATGCTGCAGGTGGATTGGACACGGACAAGGTGATCCAAGAAGAAGAAGATACACGGACAACCTGAAATTGGGTAAACTGATTATAAGTGTTACAGATAAGGCATGCCTGCAAAATAACTTGACTAAATTGACCATTTGGGCACAGGAGAATAATATGCTGATAAATACATCAAAAACTAAGCATATGAGATTTGGGAGACATAAACGGAAAGGTGAATATTTAACACAGCACACAGTGATTGAAACTGTAGACTCATTTAAAGACCTGGGTATACGGGTAGATTCAGCTGTATGAGTTTTTCTAATCATATCAACCAATTGGTTAATGACAGTTATAGAACTATAGGTTGAATAGAACAATTTATAAAGTCTAGGAAATTAAAAATAATGAAGTCATTGTTTGTTAGTTACATTAGACCCAAACATCAGTATGGAATAACAATATGGAAACCCTATAAGAAGGCAAGCATTAGTAAACTGGAAAGAGTACAGCAGAAATATACCAAGGGCATCCATGGATGTGAAAAATCTAAGTTATTATGAAAGACTAAAATATCTGAACTTGTACAGTGTCTCTTACAGATATCTAAGAGGAGATCTTATTCAGGTATATAGGGCATTTAGGGACAACTACCTCTGGAAATGTTTGGGGTTATCAAAACGTACTAAAGAATCATCAGACAAACTGTGTAGAAGATTCTGTAGGAATGAGAAGTGTATTAATTGGTTCTCAGACTACCAAATTACATTAAAACAAGCACTAGTTTAGATATTTTTAAGAACAGCCTGGACACTTATTATGGGAACAAGTGTTTTGGTATATTGGCAAGCTAGAAGGGCATTTATGCCAGTGCTTGAAATATATATATGTATGTATGTATGTAACAGACCTTCTCCAACTGTAGAGCTTTGCTGGTGAAGAGAAAAATAAATACTCAGATTCATGAAGTAGCTCTTCTCAGATGCTAGGAAAAAAGAAGTTATGTTCTTACCATAACGTTCCATCTATGTTGTTGATCTTCATTCATTTATTACTAATGGGGTATCGGTTCCGTCCTCGGAACCAAGTTGGCTCTTATAACAAGCTCACGCCAGCCAAAATACTCTTGAGCTACGCTTACCCATAGTGCCCCTCTCTCTATCAACTCAGATCGAGTTTGCCTGTAAGAAAAAAAAGGAAGAAAGAGGAGGCTTTATCTGAGCAACTACCGTATCATAAGATAAGACCAAATCCGAACCTCCAGGAGTCTTCTGGGGGGGATGGTGGGTGGGTTGTAAAGAATGAATGAAGATCAACAACACAGATGGAACGTTATGGTAAGAACAAAAAGTACAGTTTTGTACCTACCATAAATGTAGATGTTCGAGGATCCACATTGCTGCAGTCCTTACTATTGGGTAGTCCGCTGTCCAGTAATACCAGAGTTCAGGGCGCATTAGACTGACGCAGGGTACTAATGCGCATGACCGACGCCATATCCTCAGTCTTTTCTTGCCCCAGATGTCAGAAGACCCTAAAAAGACAAGGCCAAAATACCTGCACCAAAATTATGTACAATATATACAAAAATATCAACATATAACCTCACCTACACAACCACCCCTAAACACAGAGGGGAAGGAGGGAATTGGACTGCAGCAATGTGGATCCTCGAACATCTACATTTATGGTAGGTACAAAACTGTACTATGTTCTTCGTTCCACATTGCTGCAGTCCTTACTATTGGGTAGAATCCCAAAGCAGAGGTAAGGGAGGCTGGCAAATCATAAAGTAGGAGCTGACAACATGCCCTGCAAAACAGCTGTGGCAAAACCAGCCCTAGACTTAGAGTAGATAGGAAGGTGATAATGCTTAGAGAAAGTATGCACTGAACTCCAAGTAGCTGCCTCCAAAATATCCTTAGTTGCCACCCCTTAGAAATGCTGTTGAAGTGGCAGTAGCCCTAGTGGAATGAGGCCTAATCCCAGCTGGAATCTCCTTGCCATGATGGGAATAACAAAATGCAATGCAAAAGCCAATCCACCTAGAAATAGTTTGTTTTGACACAGGCTTGCCCTGAACTCAAAGCAAAAGAAACAAACAACTGCTGAGACTGCCTAAAATCCTTAGTCCTGCTTAAATAATAACGCAATTGCCTGTGTACATCTAAAGTGTGCAAAATCTTTTCCCCTTTATTTTGGGGGTCTGCATAAAAAGTAGGCAAATGAATAGTTTGGTTTAAAGCCACACTAGAAACCACCTTAGGCATAAAGGAAGGATTAGTACGTAATGATACCCTATCCTTATGGAAAATCAAAAGGGCTCTACTGCCATAAGGGCCTGCAACTCAGACACCCTTCTTGCAGAAGTAATAGCCAACAGAAAAGCAGTCTTCCATGACAAGTATTTCAATTCAGCAGTAGCCGCAGGCTCAAAAGGTTGTAGAGTAAGTTTTTCCAACACAAAATTGAGATCCCAAGCAGGAGTAGGAGCTCTGGGGTCTTATATTCTTTGCCCTCTAAGAAACTGCTTGAACAAAGGATGCGAAAACAATGGTGGGTCACAATCATAGTGAGCTGAAATTGCTGCAGCATGAATCTTAATGGAAGAGAAGGACAAACCTTTGTCCAATAACTCAGTAAGATATTGAAGAGCCACACTCAAATTAGGCTCAGAAATCTCCAAATTCTTTGCTGTACTCCAAAATAAAAATCTCTTCCATTTTTCTGCGTACACTTTCCTTGTACTAGGTCTTCTAGCTTCCATAATCACATTTAAAACTTGTTGAGGAAGTTGAGACCTGCTGTGTTTCAACACAGAATATGCCAGGCTGTTAGATGAAGAGAGTGAAGCTTGACATTGAGCAGATGACCGTCCTTCTGAGATAACAGATGAGGAATCAGAGGTAAAGGCCATGGAGGCTTCTTTACCAGACTCGTGAGTAGTGGGTACCAGTGTTGCCGAGGCCAATCTGGAGCTATCAAAATCATCCTTGGCCTGTCTTGTCTGACCTTTAATAGTACCTTTGGAAGAAGAGGCAGAGGTGGAAAGGCATACACATGAAGGTTTTTCCAACTGAAAGACAGAGCATCCACTTTCCAAGCTGTGTGATGAAACCCCTTTGTGCAATACTTTGGCAGCTGGTGGTTTAGTGGAGAAGCGAACATATCTATGTCTGGAGTTCCCCATGACACTGTCAATTTCTGAAATACATGAAGATCCAGTTTCCACTCGTGGGGATCCATGATTTGTCTGCTTAACACATCTGCTAAGGAGTTCTGTGCTCCGGCAGAAACCTTGCCTGAAGAGTTAGTTGCAAGCTTAGCGCAGTCTCCCATAAAATCATTGCTTGCCTGCATAGAGGATAAGAATGTGTTCCCCTTGCTTGTTGATGTACCACATGACAGTTGTGTTGTCTGTTAGAATCAACACCTGCCCTGGAAGAAGTAACTCCTTGAAAGCCATTAATGCAAACTGGACTGCTAACATCTCCTTCATGTTGATATGTAGATGCTGTAGTCTGGCAGGCCACTTGTCTTGTATCCACTTTCCATTTAGATGAGCTCCCCAAGCAATGTCCGAGGCATCTGTCGTTAAAATCTGACTCGCCTCTGGCCGGGTCACAGAGAGTCCCTTGTTTAGGTGACATTCCTGAGCCCACCACAAAAATTCTTTTTGAAGGCAAGGTATTATTTGAATGACAGTGTCCAAATCCTGGCAGTGCTGTGTCCATACATTTTGAGATACCATTGTAGCTTCCTCATATGCAGTTTGGCATTGGGAAGCACCAGAATACAAGATGCCATGAACCCTAATGCTTGAAGGACTGTCCTTGCAGTCAGCACGGACTGATGAGATAGTTGATGGAAGTAAAGTGATAGACTCTTTTGTTTGTCCGGGGTTAAAAAGGCCATCTGGGCTGCTGTATTCAGTCTCACACCCAGAAAGCACATGTCTTGAGAGGGTACTAGACTGGACTTTATTTCGTTCACAGAATACCCTAGGCATCTTAGCACTGCTATAACATATTCCAGATGCTGTAGAAGGTCTTCCTTTTCTTGAGCCAGAATCAGGCAGTCGTCCAAGTAAGGATAGATTTGAATTCCTTGTAGCCTGAAGTAAGCTATCACTGGAGCCAGAACCTTTGTGAATACTCTGGGCAGTAGATAAGCCAAAGGGCAATGCAGAGAACTGATAATGAGAATTTCCAGCTCGAAACGCAGATACTTCCTGCAACTTAGCCTTATAGGCACATGAAGGTAAGCTTCCTTGAGATCTAAAGTTACCATCCAGTGATCTTTGCCCAGCAGAGGTAAAAGCTGTTGTAACGTCAACATCTTGAACTTGGGAATGTCCAGATAAGTGTTGAGGAGAGATAAATCCAAAATTGGTCTCCACGTGTTCCCCTTCTTTGGTACTAGGAACAGGCGAGAATAAAATCCTAGGCCCCTTTCTGATACAGGAACTGGCTGAATGGCCCCCATCTGGAGTAACTGAGAAATTTGCTTGTGAGCCTCTTTTCTTTGTGGAGGAGGAACGTCTGGCATGCCTTTGAAAGGAGGCATTGTATGGAAATAAAACCTGTAACCGTGGTGAATGATATCCAACACCCATCTGTCTTGAGTAATTAAATCCCAATTTTCTTTGAAAAGAGACAGTCTTCCTCCCAAAGGAGCTACCAGACGAGAATGTACTGGCAGCTGAAAAGGCAGGTCATTGGGTCTGTTTACGAAAGGACTGACCCCTGCCCTCACCAGAAGTCTGAGCAGGTGAACTCCCTGTTCTAGGCCTAAAAGAACCTTGAGCTCTGCCCCTACCACGTCTAGACCTACCCCTAGACTGGGAATCATAAGCAGGATATGTCCACCCCTTAGCAGGCCAATTTCTACTAAACTTCGGTGGCTGCACCTGCAAAAATTCTTTAACAGTTTGCATAGACTTAGCTTTGTCCTCCATTTTCTTTAAAACTGCTTCCACAGGCGAACCAAACAACACATCAGACTGTAAAGGAGCATCCAAAATCCTTGTCTTAACATGCTCAGCTAAATTCTGATCCCTCAACCAGGCATGCCTGCGAAGAACAGAACTAGTGGCAGCCACCCTCGAGGAGGCCTGTACAGCATCAAAACCACATTGCAAAGAATGCTTACCCACTTGTTCAGACACATGAACCAAATCCAGCAACTCTTTACACTCAATACCTTCCGCCAAAGCATCCACCTTAGATTTCAATTGTGAAAGGAGATAATTTTGATATTTTAGCATGTGAAACTGACAATTCAACGCTCTCATGGCTAGAGTGGAAGAAGTATACACTTTCTTTCCCCACCTATCCAAAGCCCTTGCCTCTTTATCAGTGGGAACAGGATTTTTAACCACAGAGGCCTTAACACCTTTAGGCCCCTGAGAAACAGTTTCTGGGTCCGCCCTAGGACTCTTAAACAAATACTTATGAGCTTCAGGCACCCTATAGTACCTATCGGGTTTAACAGGAGCAGGAGGCAAAGAGTCAGGGTTCAGGGAAGCCTCTGCAAAAACATCTTCCACCACATTCAACACAGGAGGTATAGCTAAGGGCCTATGCTGGGGTAAAAAGAATTCCCTAAGCCTTTTCCTGGAATCAGAGTAATCCTGGCCTTCCCATTTAAAGTGCTCCCTCATGGAATGCAGAGTCTCTGAAAATGAGAAATCCTCAGGAGGAGAAGCTGTAGGAGTGGAATCATCCACATCAGAATCAGAATAAGGAGGATACTCCTGCAAATCTTCCACAGAAGACTCAGAAGCCTCTGAACACTGTTCAAAACTATCAAACTCAGGTTCCACCCTGGGCCTCTTATCAGGAGGGGGCATAGAACCTCTAATCATAGTAATCAAATCTTCTGCCATTTTAAGCATATGTTTCTTAGGTACAGAACCCGAAATGCTAGGAGAAGCCCCCACTGAAGCTGAACTTGGCCTACCTCTCAAAGAAGTTTTGGCAACAGAAGGAGAAGCTCTAACTACCTTGGGAAGAGAGGGAAGAACAGTTACCTACGCAGCCCCCTCAGCCTGGCCTACCTCCTGAGAAGGCACATCCTGTAACAGTAAAGTTTCTGCCTGAGACTCCATAGAAACTCCTGGCAAAACCTCTGGCTCCACTGAGCCTTCTAAAGAACCGACGTCCGGGACTGCCGGTTCATCAACCCTAGGCTTCGCTGTTTTGTCCTTGCGCTTCTTGACGAAGCGGCCGGAGCATCCGACGGCATTTTATAATTGCAACGCTTCCCAAACACTAACCTGGCACAGTCTAACCTCCTCTTAATAGTGCGTTTGTTAAACCTAGCACAAGAGCGGCAACCAACAACGCCGTGCTCAGGCCCTAAACAAGGTATACACAAGGTATGGTAATCCCTATGAGGTATCTGTTTCCCACAAGAAATACAGTTATTCACTTTTTCTGACATCCGGTTAAATACTGAGGCAAGAAAACAAAATGTTCCCCAACGGGTACTTAGCCAACTCTGATTCGGTCTGAAACTCCGGTTTCGGAAATATTTCAGAACGCCAACCTGCACTCGCAAAACTGCTTCTGCATCGGACCATGCGGCAAAAAAGACTGAGGATATGACGTCGGTCATGCGCATTAGTACCCTGACGTACTGACGTCAGTCTAATGCGCCCTGACCGACGTCAGCCATATACTCTGGTATTCGGGCCGACTGGACAGCGGACTACCCAATAGTAAGGACTGCAGCAATGTGGAACGAAGAACATCTTCTTTATCTGATGTTGTTAATCTTCATTCATTCATTACTGATGGGACAGAGTCCCTAACTACTTTATTTCTTGGAAGGCCCTATGGAAGGATATTCCTGAGCACCATTGAACCAAAGGAAGCTCTCACCCTGGAGACCAAATCCAATTTGTAATGCGTGACAAAGGTATGAGGGGTGGTTCATGTTGCTGCTGCACAAATGTCATCCATGGAAGCTCTTGCATGGAAGGCAACAGATGGTGCAACTGATCTGGTTCAATGAGCTTTGACCTTAGATGGTAGAAGAGCTTTCTTTTGTTAATAGATAAAGCAAATACAATCTCTCAACCATTTAGATAGAACCATTTTGCAAACAGATCTTCCCAATTTTGGTCCTGAGAAAGATACAAATAGTTGGTCAGACTGTCACAGTAATTTAGTCCTGTCCAAGCAGAATCACAATTGTCTATGCACATCAAGTAAATGTAGTGAGTATTCTCCTTTGTTAGAAAAATTTGGAAAGAAAACTGGCATGTCGATTGTTTGTTTAATAGTCAAATCGGAAATAACATTGGGTAGAAAGGTGGGATTAGTCCGGAGTGATACTCTGTCTTTATGGAAAACCATGTAAGGACATTCTATGCACAAGGCTTGTAATTCAGATATTTGTCTTGCTGAAGTAATAGCTACCAGGAATAAAGTCTTCCAGGATAAAAATTTTATATTGCAAGTGGCAACAGGTTCGAAAGGAGGACGAGTCAAGGATTGCAGAACTAGAGTTAAATTCCAGGGCTCAATTGGCTCTTTAAAGGGGGGCCAAATGTGCGTAACACCTTTCAAAAAGGTCTTACAAAGACAGTGAGAAATCAATGATGAGTCCTGGAAGCCATTGTGGAAGTTAGAGATAGCCACCAGATGCACTCCAATCGTTGAAGCCGCTGTTCCCAAGTGGAGGAGGTTTGATAAATTGGCCAGTACCAAATCAAGCAGAGCTGAATATGAGTCCATTCCCTTCTCTCAAGACCAAATTATAAATCTTTTCCACTTGCTGAAGTAAACTTTCCTGGTGGATGGTTTATGAGAAGTCAGAATAATGTGATGTACAGGGGATGATAAGTTATTTTGGCTGGCGATTACCAGAAGTGGAGGAACCAAGCTGTCAACTTAAGGCTCGGTAAGTTTGGATGCATCAACCCTAGTAGATGCGACAGCAATTCCGGAGTTGGCTCCAGAATCCATGGTTGATGTACTAGGCGAGGCCAAAGAAAGGGAAATCCAGACTTGTCGGGGCCAATAGGGTGCAATGAGGATTATTCTGTTCCTCAACCGAAAAGCCTTCTTTAGAAACAGTGGGATCACAGGAAGGGGAGGGAAAGCATACAGTAGTCCTGTGGGCCAATCATGTACTAGAGCATCCCTTGGGGACTCCCCATGCAGGGGAATTAGGGCAAAGTAGCTGCTTCATTTGTGGTTTGAGGAGGATGCGAACAGCTCGTAGCAATGCTGACCCCAGTGACTGAAGATCTTTGCCACTATGACAGGACTGAGGGACCACTCGTGAGGCAGGAGGATGCATCTGCTCAATTTGTCTGCAATCAAGTTGGAATCCCCGGGAATGTGCATTGCTATCAGAAAGCGGTTGGAAGCTATCTCCCATTGCCAAATTCTCATGGCCTCTCGACACAACGAGTAGGACTTGGTTCACCCCTGTTTGTTGATAAACCAGTCTACAGACATGTTGTCGGACTGGATAGCAATTGTCCCTGATGGGAGGGCAGATTGTAATGCTTGCAATGCTAGAAGCACTGCCCTCAGTTCTAGAACACTGATATGCAGGTTGGCCTCCATGGGTGACCAAGTGCCTGGGACTGTCTTTCCCTAGAAATGCCCCTCCTACCCCATCAGGGAAGTGTCCGTGGTCACTATGGCCATAGACTGACAGGGGGAGAAAGGATGGCTCCATAGGTCTTTCTCTGGCTTCATCCACCGAATTAAGTCTTACTTGCATCAATTCGTTATGTGGATCTGAAAGGACATAGGATGACTCAAAGGGGACCACTGTGTTAGTAGAAGCCACTGAAGAAGCCTCATGTGTAGTCTTGTCAGGGGAACTATTGTAATCGATGTTGCCATAGATCCTAATAGCTGAAGAACTGCCCGAGCTGGAACTTTGTCCTGAGAGGGTATCACTCGGAGTTGAGAACTTAGTCTTTCTAGTCTGTGCAGTGGGAGCGAGACTAGGCAAGACTGAGTGTTGGAAAGTTGCTCTTATGAATTCCAGGGTTTGCAAAGGAGACAACTTGCACTTCTCCTTGTTTACTGAGATCTCTAAGGATGCTGCTAGCTGTAAAGAGTAATGTAAGGCTGTAAGCAGTAGACGCTTGGTGGGGGTGGTAAGGAGGCAATCGTCTAAATATGGAAACACACAAAATCCTTGCAGTCTCAAGTGAGCTGCTACCACTGCCATGCATTTGGTGAACACTCTGTGGGCCATAGACAGACCAAAGAGCAGCATGTGGAACTGGTAGGGATTGGCTCCCAGCCAGAAGTGAAGGAATCTGCTGGAGCATTTGTCCATTTTTATGTGGTAATATGCATCCTGAAGATCTACTGAGCAGATCCAATCATCCTTTTCTAGAAAAGGTAGTATAGAGTGAACCGTGACCATCCTGAATTTTGTTTGTTTGACAAATTTGCTTAGCATGCTGAGGTCCATGATTGGCGTCCAGCCCCCTGTCTTTTTTGCCACTAAAAAGAACCTCGAGTAAAATCCAGATCCTATGAGGTCTGGTGGGACTGCTTGGACTACTCTTTTTTGGAGCAGCTTTTGTATTTCTTGAGCTGTTGCTTTCCTCTGACTGGGTGGAACGTCGGGAATATGCCTTAGTGGCCTTGGGTGAAGATTGAAAGGTATGTGATAACCTCTGGTAATTATCATCTGCACCCAAAAGTCTGTGGTTATTTGCCAGGCAAAGTGGTGCACAGAAAACTGCCCCCAACTGCTTCCAGAGGTAAGCAATCGGTCCGCTCTTCAGGAATGCTGATAGGGTTGTCCAGAAAAAGAATCTCTGGATCCTGATTACGTGGACCCCCTCTATTTCTGTGGGGGTGTCTTCCAGATGAGTTTCCCTGTCTGCCCTAGGGTGGGGTAAACTTGCCACTTATGTCAAAGAAAGGACCCTGGGACGTCTTGTACCACATCTTTCCACTCCTCTGATTCCTAGAGTAAGATCATTGGGGGGGTGGAAAAATGTACAACTCAAAAATGTATGCGTCTTTCACTTTTGGGCCAAAAAGAGAGGAAGCCTCCACTGGAGCATTGAGAAAGGAAGACTTGAAAGGGATCACAAAATCACACAGGCACATCCAGGCATGATGTCTCATGACAACGCCTGCACCCGCCACTCTAGCTGCCCCTTCAGTAGTATGAGAGATCAACCGCATGGATAAATTAGATATAGATTTCAGGGTGGCAAGCTGTGAGGCAACTTTGTCACGTACCTCATCAGAAACTGCTCCTGCTAAATTTTCCGAGAGTTCCAAAATTAGGTCTCTCTGGAGCCGGGTAATGTGTGCCAAGTAATTCAAGGACTGGATGGCAAAGGTCGATGAAGAAAACACCCACTTCCCTAACCTGTCATTTGCCCAAGACTCCCTGTTCGGGGGATGGACAGTATTGCTCTCCTCGGCTAGCTCTTTATTAGTGGCTGGCGACACCACCACAGTGTCTACTGGTAGGCCTTTGGACCAATGTGGACTGTCCTCCGGTGGAGAAAGAATTTTGTCTGGTCTTCAGGGGATAGGTTCAACAGTGTCAGGATACCACCAAGTGTGCTGTAAGATGAGTAGCACCAGGCCATCTGCAGGCGGGGGTCACCCAAGAAGTAGAGGGTTGAGCACAGAAAGCCTGCAAGAATATAGACTACTCAGAGGAAGGGTTGGTGGGCTCCAGTCTCCCCGCTGCTTTAAAATTTCCAGTATGTCTCCAAAGGAGACATCCTCAGGGGGCAACCATGGGGACCCTTCCCCTTCATCATAGTCTGTATATTCGGTAAGGCATTTCTCAGGGGAATCCATGTGCTTCCTCTTACATGATCTCCTATGCGGTACTTCCTCAGCGGGGGCATCTGAGGAGGACTCTGAAGAGTGGGTACCTTGTGGAAGGGCATCTTGAGGTTCCCGTTCTCGATGTCCTAGAGTAGTGGACTGTGACAGCTGCAGTTCAGAAGACAGAAATATATGAGTCTCTGCCACCGAAGGAACCAGCTGTGAGCTTGCAGAGGCAAGTGCCCTCTCCATCACCTGGAAAGCAGGCCTGCCTGAAGAGGAGAGGGAGCCTGTAACCGAGAACAACAACCTTGGGACCGGGGTCACACCCCACTCCGACGAGCCCATCCCCAGGGAAGGAGCCACAAGAGGACTTGGTGCCACCAAGACAATCGGAACTGTAGCAGACAGTGCCGTAGGAAAAACAGGTGCTGTACTAGGGGTCATGGTGCCAAAAGCCCAGTCACCATCCCGAGGATGGCTCGGCTCTGAGTGAGTCAATGTCCATAGGGTATTCTTTGGAGCCATGGTAAGGTTTACCAATGGAACCAAAGAAGCCAGTACTGGGATAGGCATCAGTGTTGAGGGCTCCGATACCTCCAAGGAGGCCGAGGAAGTAATATATGTCAGAGTCTGTGGAGAAAATTCCTTGGCTCCAAGTGGGAGAGAGGATTTGGAAGGAGTTCGAAATCCTTTGGCCGCCAATAGCTGATCTACGAGTCTCACTATGTCAAATTCTGAAAGACTCCTGGAGGAGTGGGTTGACATCCCCAATGGAGAGTCAGGGCATTCTAAAAAGAGACTGCACTGATGTCCAAAAAAGGGATCTGTGGATAGGGAGTATCAGTTCCGAGGCAATATCTCACCTTTCGGCACCGTGGTCAAAGGACCAGCAAGATGTATGGGGGAGGGGGCAGTGACCGGTGTTGGGCAAACTATTTTTGATGCCGAAAGGGGAATCTGTACTGTAGCTGCAGTTTGTACCATGGAAGATGAAATATTGGATGGTTCCATACTCACAAGAGGTACTGTGGGTGGAGCTTGCAGCATTGGTGCCGAGGACGATACCATAATTGAAGGTTGAAGCACTGGTGCTGAGGATGGCACCATAGTTGATGGTTGAGGTCCTGGTATTGAGGTCAGCACTGTAGAAGGGGTTTAAGGCCCCAGTGCTAAGATTTCTGGTGTGAATTTAGGTAGTTTTGCTTTCAGTTCTGAAGATTTAACCGATTTAGAGTCACTAATGTGTGGAGATGAATGAACAGAATGGCTTCTTTTCTTGTGTTCCTTTTTAGGAAGGGTTGAGGCCTCCATCTCAGAAATAGCCTCCAAGAAAGGAGTTTTTAGAAGATCCTTGAGAATCAATTTCTTTTTTTGTTTCAGTCAAAGTACGGGTGCTAAGGCCCTTACATATGTCACATGGAGATTCAACTTTCAAATGCTGTACCCCGAGACAATAAACACAAGACAAATGACTGTCTGAATTTGGCATTTTTCTACTGCACTTATCACACTGCTTGAAGCCTTTTGTTCCTTTTTTATCAGCCATCATCAAAATTAGAGTAAGCACCTGTCCAATAACAATATATATGACACACACAGCAACTTATACACTAACACAGTGAAGTAAGAAAGGAGTATTTTTTTTTTTTGTTTGTTTACCAAGAATGGCAAGACAGGGAATACCCAACGAGTATAGAAAGGAAGAAAGGGAAGAGAGGAGGGATACCAGCAATGGTATTGGAAATTACCTCAGAGGTAAAGGAAGGCCTGTACCAGCAATGGTACGAAGAATACCACAAAACTGGTAAAGAAAAGAAGAAATTACTTCAAAGGGTAAGCAAACTCTAACCAACTAACAGAGAAAAGAAATTTTACGAGTAACCAAGAGAAAAGTTTTTGAAGTATAAAATTTTAAATGACTTAGCTTGAGATGTCTTGATAGTATACGTGGGAAACAAGATCTGAGGTGACAGAGAGAGGCACTATGGTTAACTCAAGAGTTTTTTGGATGGCGCGAGCTTGTTATAACAGTCAACTCGGTTCCAAGGATGGAACCAATACCCCATCAGTAAGGAATGAATGAAGATTAACAACATCTGATCTATTGCTTTACATTTTCTGGTCTGATTGCTCAGAAGAAGAGAAACATTTTCCCTTGTCTGCAGCACAAACCAAAAGCATTAGTCTATACGGCCAGCTGTATAACTCCAACAGAAAGCACCAAAATTTAATACACACATATAGTCAGTACAGTTCCATATCCTTCCCCAGCCCAAAATGAAAACATAGTGCTTATATCTGGACTTTATCCTATTACAATATATATCCCAGATACATTAAAATCAAAAAAGTACTTTTAATATCACTAGCATACAAGTGACTGTTAAGCCTCTCCACCTCACATTTAATGACACCTCTGCATACTGTACAGAACTACTTTACAATGCAATTTACTTCAGGAAATGTATGCACATATTAATAAAGACGAAATAACTTCTTTGCATACAGTTATAGGTTCATAGGTTCATAGGTAAGTACTAGGCTATCTGCCCATGGGCATTTATAAGCCTAGCCACAGAGTAATGGCTTTCACCTCCCCATTAGATTAGTAACCTGGGCCTCTGTCAACAGGGCTCCTGAAGTGATCCCAGGGTAGAACTTATGATTACCCATCCACTCATCAAGATTTCTCTTGAAGAGGGTCATAGAGGAGCTCTGTCGAATATGGATTGGGATTCTATTCCAGAGTGAGGGGAGTCGCTGGGACAGGAATCTATCCCTCCAGCATGTCCTGTTTATTGTTGTACATAGGTTCAAGTCGCTAGAATGAGTGGTTCTGAGGGATCTCGTTTTTTTGAGGTGAAGCATGTCCATTAGTTCAGGGTTAGACATGGCCCTATAGGTCAGGCATAGGTCACCTCTGAGCAGACGGTAAGCAACTGAGAAGAGCTGGAGCTTTTTTAGTCGTGCTTCATAGGGTAATTGTTTAAGGCCCTTAATCCTCTTAGTGAGGTACTTCTGTGGTCTTTCTAGTTGTTTCAGGTGTCTAGTGATGTACATCCCAAATGGGGCATTGTACTCTATTATGGGCCTAATGAGTGAGGAGTAAAGGGGCACAATCACCTCCTTGGATCTGGATGAGAAACCCTTTGTGTTAAGGTTTGCCACATAGAAGGATTTCCTGACCGTTTTGGCTATGTGGTTATCAAAGGAGAGCATGCTATCTACTTGGGTACCCAGGTCCCTAATTACTTCTTCTGTACTTAGTGGATTCCCATCTATGTGGTAGTTTGTTGGTACTTTGTTTTTCCCAAATGGGATTACTATGCATTTTTTAGCATTTAGCTTGAGGCCGTGACTTTGACACCAGGTGTTTGTCTCTGTGAGACCCTTTTGCAGGATGTCTGTGTCAGCTGGAGAGTCAATTATTGCACCCAATTTACAGTCATCTGCGAACTTGGTTAGCCACAGTCCCTCCACCTTTGCCTGTACTTCGGAGAAATATATACAGAACAGGAGGGGTCCCAGGACTGAGCCCTGTGAGACTCCGCTTGTGACTGGTTTAGAGTCAGACATGGCGCCTGCCACTCTTACCGTGTGGGTTCTGTCTGAGAGCCAATTGGCAACCCATCTTGTGACATGGTGATTGATATTTAAGCTGGTGAGTTTGTCTATGATTCCCGAGTGTGGGATGGTGTCGAATGCCTTAGCGAGGTCCAGATATGCTGTGTTGACCACCTTCCCTTCATCTATGGCCTTGGTGACTGTTTCAAAGAAGTCAACCAAGTTCAGGAGGCAAGATCTGCATTTAACAAAGCCGAACTGGGTGGGGTCCAGTGTCTGGAGGTTCCCAATGTCCCTGTTAATGAGCTCCATGATAATGCGTTCCATGGCTTTGCAGACCAAGCTAGTCAAGCTTATAGGGTGATAGTTCCCAGGGTCAGTTGTGGCACCACCTTTGTGGAGTGGTACGACTGTTGCTGTACGCCATTCTTTGGGTACATAGCCTGTAGAGAGACTGAGTTTGAATAGTGATTTGAGATGGGGGGGTTAATTCATTTTGAAGCTCGTGTAAGACACAACCTGGGATAGCATCTGGTCCCATTGATGCTGTGTTTTTGGCCTTTGCAAGGGCTGTCTTTACTTGTGTGTCTGAGATATCTGGAGCACCACATTCTTCTGGGATGGGTGCTAGCCCCTTTGGTGGAGAGGGGGGGGGTGAAGTTTGCACTGAACTTGTCAGCCATGATGTTGGCAATGTCGGTTGGTTCAGTGTATTTATGGCCATTATGCACTAGCTCGAAGCATATCTGAGAGTTTGCCCCTAGACTCTTGACATAGTTAAAGAAGGCCTTGTGGTTATCCTTAGAGTCATTGGCTATTTTTCTTTCGAAGTTGGCCTTGGATGATTTAATGAGGGAGTACAGTTTTTTACTGGTGTTAATCAGAGATGCCTTCTTATTTTGGGATTTTGTACTATGTTGCAGGAGTTTCCTCCTTCTGTTGTAAAGTTTATTTATGGCCGGGGTCCACCAGACTGGCTTCCTCTTTTTTGAGGAGTTGGTCTTGGTTTTACTTGGGATGGCTCAGTCCATGCATTCTTGAAGGTGTTAATAGAATGCACTTGTAAAGGATTCTGCCATTGGGTCATCATTTTCCATTTGATTGGGAGCTTTGAAACTTCCCACCTCAGTCTTGAGGAGTGTGAAGTTGGCTTTAGAGAAGTTTTTTACCTTGATCTCCTTGACTGGGGGGGGGGAGGTCGGGATGTGGATGTCCAGTGTGATTAGTTTGTGATCTGATCTTACCAATTACGAGTTTACCTCAGGTGTGGAACATAGGTTCCCCATGTTGGTGATGACCAGGTCCAGTATGTTGTCACCTCTTGTGGGAGTGGTGACCAGCTGTTCAAGGGCATTTGAGTTTATAAACTCAAGGAAGCATTGGGCTAGGACGTTTGAGCTTGAGTAGTTTTCCCAGTCAATGTTTGGATAGCTGAAGTCACCCAGTAGCATGGTGTTGGGTAGAATCTTCATACTTTCTAATGTTCTCAGGAATGCTGCATGAGGGTCCTGAGACAAGGTGGGAGATCTGTAGCAAGCTATAAATTGAACAGTCAATTTACCCACTGTCAATTGCACTTGGATGGTCTCAGATTCTGCGTGCTGTGCTACTACCCTGGAGGTGTGGGTGTTCTTGATGAATATGGACACACCCCCTCCTTTTGTGTTCCGGTCCTGGTTTTGGGACCTAAAGGTATGGTAAGAGTTATAGCCTGGTAGTGCTGAGGTGCTCTCTGTAGCCTTGAACCAGGTTTCTGTCACTGCACATACGTCGATTTCTTCCATACTAAGGAGAGCCTCGAGTGCATGCATTTTGAGGTTTAGACTTCTGGCGTTGAGCAGCATTACCCTCAGTTTTTGTTTATTATTGTTGTTTATGGAGGCAGGTTTATGTTTTGAGCCTTGCCTAAAAAAGGCAGTATTGGGGCGGCAAGAGTCTTGGCCAGTATTCGAAAGCCCAGGGGCGACAGGTGCAAGCCGTCTCTGGCGAAGCAACGTGGCTTGTCAAGCATGTCATCCCAGGCTGACAAGTACTGGATCCCCTTTGAATGACACCAGTAGTTTAACCAATTGTTGAAACTGATCATTTTTTCTTTGTATGCTGGCATCATTTTGAGTGAGGGCAGGATGCTACTCAGAGTCAGAGTCATACCAGTCTGGGCTACATGGTCAGAGAGCTCCTCCATGTCTCTTTTCATGTAGTCCAGGGAGGTACGTCTCAGGTCATTTACGCCAACATGTACAATGACAGAGTCATATTTGTACTTGTTGTGGAGTGACCTGAGTGCATGTGTTATGTAGCAGATTCTGGCACCCGACAGGCAGCTTACGGTAACCTTCTCCTTGTTCAGTCTAGTGAGTGGGACGTCTGTGTGCCTGATGATAGAATCACCAATTACTAGTGTGTTAGGTGTGTTATTTAGCCTTAGGGGCTGTTTTTGCTTGGCACACTGACGTTGTGACGTATGTGTTACCTGGTTTCTGGGTTGCTTGGGTATATGCTTAGGAGGTCTCTGTTGTTTAGGCAGGTTCTTATTTAGAGCCTACGAGTATGTTTTTGCGTGTTTCTGAGAGTTGTTTTCTGGTGCAGCTGTGGCTGGTCTATGTGAGTCTGGTAATGTGGTGTTAGTGTTGCCCTTCTCCTTGTGACTGGTTGATCCAGTCGTGGGTTGAGAGAGCTTAGCCTCCAGTTTGGCTGTGTAGCTGCATCTCTCACATATGTTTGTGTTGGTTGGGAGGAGGAGGGGGGTGTCTGTGTACATGAGGCAATTGTAACATTGCCTCAGGATGCCCAGATTCACCAGCTGGACCGGAGAGCACACCTGAAGCTGTCCCTTGAACATGCCTGAATAGAGGGTTGGGACTGTATTGCTGATTGGATGAGTAAACAGCCTTATACTTCCTGAGTATAGGGCTGAAGTGCAAGCTGTAAGCTAGTGCTAGTTTTTGTAAGTGCCGGTCTTAAATTGCCTTATTTCTAGTGCTGGGTTGAAGTGTTTCAAGGGAAAAACTGAAGTGCAGACTTCATTACATCTTTGGTCCCTTCATTATACTTATGACCAATAACAAAGTACAGGATTATGCTTTTGAATCTTCCTACCAATTTAACACAGTACGCAAACTTCCATACTTAATTAGCTACGTCTTGCAAAAGCACAGTTCTCATGTACAAATTGCATCTTATGGCATGGCAACTTTAAAATTCTTCCATTTAGATCCTACTTTAACGTTATTGCTGGAGCCTTGCATAATCATCACAACCACTCAACCCTGGTCACTGGTTCAAGTCCAAGGTATTCCTGATTTTAACAATGAACACCTGATGAAATTTCTTACCTGCATAACAAAGCTGAGGGGTTCTGATGTGTGATAATACTATGTTAGAGAAAGAGTTTTTAGGCAAGTTGTAACTCCAAAAATTGTGAAATACAGCTTACCTGTCTTATAATCCACTGTACAGGTTATTTTGTGCATGTCCCATACCATCCCCATACATATTCCATTTTTATTTATTTTACTTTGGTTTCCCATTTCTCATTCATTCGTTTGGCTTGTGGCAACTGCTTGTCTATTAAAAAAGGAATTACACAGTTTCTGAAAATTTCCATCAACGAGTTACACCTTGACTGTCTACAGTACTGTTGAGGTAATTTTTATATTTCTTCAACGTGTCGGGTAATTTATGGTATTACTTCAGTAGTCTAAAGTTTATAGACAGATATGCTAATTTTATACTTCAGTTATTTATTTATTTATTTATTTTTTTACAAAAATGGACTTGGGTCCATTTTGCCACTAATTTCATTTTCTGATGTTGGTTGCAGTTCTGATTTTTTTTCCAACTCTTTGTCATTTGAATTTTGTTAAATTTCATTTTTATTGATTTTGAGTACATGTAATATGTAAAGTTGTTCTCTATCCTTTAAGATTGAATAGGACTGTGATCAGTTACAGTATTTCAGAGGTTATAAATTAAAGTTATATACTTATCATAACAAAATTTCTGGATGATGCGGTCCAACTTCATTAACCAGTAGGACTGAAACAACAGGCATCTGAAGCTTTCCCAGGCCACAGCTATTCCTACTTTTCCTTACTGCTCTGTGCTACAGCTTTGTCTCCAAACCTTGAGTATGTCACTCCAAAGGGAAGCACAGTAACAAACTAACACAGCAAAGGCTAACCATCAAATACATTGAAATATCTGCCCAGACCACAGCATCCGAGTCATGGGAATGATGGGTAATTATGTTAATGAAGAGGGAGCTCACCATTCATATTTGTTGTTAAGTATATAACTCTCATATCAACAGTTAGGAGGTTCATCTTCATTAGCCAGTAGGAACAGAGTTCTAATCTTTTCCTCCTAAGTGGTCCTCATAGAAAAATACTTTGGATGACTGTGGCTCTGAAGGAAGACAGAGACATGGAGACCACAACCACGTTACAATGTCTTGTGAAAATACTCAGAGAAGTCTTTAGCACAACAGTACAAGTATCAGTCAAGGATACACTAATGAAAAATACCGTAGAGGTTGCCACTGCTCTGGATGAAGTTGCAATAGGAATATCCAGCAAAGTTTTCACTGTATTACTTCATAATAAAATTTAATACACTCTGGCAGCCACCAGGACAAATTGACCTCACACACTTTGGAGCCCAATTTTTAGAGGAAAAAGAAACAAACTAGGAATATTTTCTTTTGAACTTAGCTCTTTCTGCATAAATTCTGAGCTGCCTATGCATATCCATACAATGAACAAAGTATCCTTTGTTGTAATAGAAAAAATACAAGCAAATTACTAGATTAAATCAAAGTTGCTTCTGTTATTACCTTAGGCATGAAGAAACAGAATGTTCACAATGATACTCTTGCCTTTAAAGTTCATGTTTAAAAGCGCAAAATGACCTGTTTTTGTATAAAAATCTTCACATGCATCTTTACAAAATACAACCTTTACATTGTTTTAAAGGCTGCAAAAACACTTTTCTTTTCTCACACTTTTTTTGCTTGAAAAAGAAAGAGCGTTTTGCAACGTTACACATGATAATTATGAAAAAGAAGGAAACAGGGTTGATACACAAGGCCTGCAACTCAGAAATCCTTCTAGCAAAGGTTAATAGCTAAAATAAAAGGAAACTTGCAAGACAGGTATTTCAAATATGCTTTAGAGGCAGGTTCAGAAAAATTAAATACAAATCTCAGAGAAAAAGAGAATTTTTGAATAGTAACTTAAACTGTAACGTACACCATGCAAAGACTTGGCATATGTTTGAGAAACAAGCAAAGTACATTGATTTAGTGAAAAGGTGAATTTTAATAGATGGATTACATCAGCAATACAGGCCTAAGTTATTCTAGACAGTAGACACAGGAGCTGAAAAGGGATCTAACCTTTTAGAAATATACCAAATGGCAAACGTGGCCTTTTGCGTTTTAATGTTTTTCTTGTGTTAGGTGTCTGAGCAAAGGGGATCGTCTGTATGACTTTACTTGCCTAAAAAGCTTCCCTTGACAGGCAGAAAGACAGACAGTGGTTTCTCCAGAAAATGAGACCAAAACAGAGAGAACCAAACTTGTAGAGGCCAGAAATGGGCTACAAGAATGTCTCTGGGCTTGTTCTACTTGGCATTTTGGATGACACTTGAAATAAGGGCAAAAGGCAAAGTACAAAAGAGTCCTGGGGAACATTTCTTAAATTCAGCATCTCAAGAATGTTCCATCAGAGGAGGTACTGGGAAAAAGAATTGGTCAGGAATGCAAATAGTTCACAGCAAACCTTTCTCTAGTGATGGAAGAGTTTCTGTACTTCGGACAAGCTGAGGGACCACTCATGTGGCATCAATGAACAATGACTGAGACTTTCTGCTACAGAACAGGAGTATGACCAGTTAGCAGAAGTGACTGATAAACCTAGCCCACTCCCATACCCTCATCACTTTTCAGCACAGAAGTATGCAGTCCCTCCGGCATGTTGATATACCATTCTACTGGCAAGTGATTATTGTGGATAACCCACTGCACCGTGTAGAAGAGAGTCCTGAAAGGATTGACTTCATTTCTAGAAAATCGGCATGCATATTGAACTCCAGCTGTGACATACACCAGACACTACCTGCTTTTGAAAATGTCTGCCCAAGCTATGGGAAAAAGTATTCATGGTGGCAGCCACTACAGTAGTAAGTAGATACAGGGGCTTTACAGAGAAAGACTAGGAGAATGGGGTCGCCACTGTAAATGTGCTTTTGCATTTCTTGGAGAGTCTGACTTGAAATAAAAATGGAGTTATCATTGCAGACTTCTGTGTATTTAAAGTCTTTAGTAGTATCCTACTGTGGAACTTGGCAGCAGTAGCCATTTTATATCGTTACTGCCATAAAACGTAGTGTTATGTGATAAAGTGCAGCTGAGACTGCCTGAGGAAACAGTAACTGTGAAACTCTGACTTTAAGGCAGAAACACTGTCCAGGAAAAAATGGGCCTTACAGTAAAGAGTGTCCAAGGTGCTTCTGATTAATGCAATTATTTGCAGTGGCCCTATCTTGAAATTTGGAGTGTTCACCAAAATTCCCAAAGACTGAAAAAGCTGACAAAGAGATTCCTCTACAGCTACTGGACTGTTTAGACTAAAAGTCGAGGGAAGTCAGTTATCCAGATAAGAAAATATGTTGAAGCCTTGTAGCTTCAACAATGGATATGCATTTTGGTGAAATTGATATGACTACCTCACATCCAGAGGTGTAGAAACCTCCTGGATCTTTTGCAATCTGTAGATGAAGATATAGATATTGGATGTCCAAAAGCACTTCTAGTCACCTACTAATGTTTTATTTACTTATTTTATTTATATTTCTTTACCGGGGTACTGCACTGATCAATACTGACCAATTTCAGGCTCAGCCTGGGTGAAATACAAAACATTTCACAAACAAATAATACAGAAGGATCATTTATTCATACCTTCCCTATGCCTGGCTTGGACACCTGTGATAAAAAGACTTGGTTTGCTACTAAAATCATCTGGCCTACAGAGCTGATATAAGTATATTTTTTGTACTTGCTCTAAGTGTTTCAGTAATATTTAACACCTCTGTGCTACTGAATTTATTTATTTGGTTGAATCTGTCACTGTTTTTCAGCCTGCACTTGTTAAAGAAACTTCATCTGTTTGTTATTGTACTACTCTTAGATTTTTTAACAATATTCTGTTATTTCCTAACCTCCTCTGATAATGCAAAATGCTCTGAGTCTGCGAAAATATTTCTAAGTTTTGCAACGTTTTCATATGTTGTGAACATTTCTCTTGGTTAGTGAACTTATTTCCAAAGATTCCTGATATTGCAGGAATGTTCTAAAGCATTTGTCACTGACCTTGAGCTCAAAGCCAGTTTATTTTACATTGGAAGGTTTCTTCTGCACTCTGGTAGAATAGAGCTAAATTCAACCCATCCAAGGTGGGAACTACAGGTCAATAGCTTATCGCATTTTTATCTGACTGACCTCTGTGTTTAACTTCATAAAAGTCTTTCATCCTGCTTATATAAAAGTTTGCATTTGCAAGATGCGCAAACATGGTTCCCCATGCTTACATATATGCAAACCTAGCCAGTTTAGAATACTCTATAGGTTCATAGGTTCATACTAGGCTATCTGCCCTGGGGCAATTATAAGCTTAGCCCGATTCTGTATGGCTTACGCCACCCCTTGATTTGAGTATACTGTGCCCTTTTTAAGGTTTAGTTTACTGTGCCTCTGTCTAATAGTGACACGGGAGTAATCCCTAGGACAAACCTACGACCCCCATCCACTTATCGAGATTCTTCTTGAAGAGATTCAGTGAGGTGCTCTGCCTCACATGAACTGGAATTCTATTCCAGAGCGAAGGGAGCCTCTGGGTTATGAACCTGTCCCTCCAGCAAGTTCTATTTATTTCTGTGCTTAGGTTTAAGTCCCTGGCGTGTGGCTCTAAGGGATTTAGATTTACTGAGGTGGAGCATGTCCATTAATTCTGGATTTGACATAGCTTTGTATGTCAGGCATAGATCGCCTCGAAGTAGGCGGTATGCAACTGAGTAGAGCTGGAGTTTTTTTAACCGAGCAGCATATGGCATCTGTTTGAGACCTTTGATCCTCTTGGTGAGATACTTTTGGGGTCTTTCTAATTGCTGCAGGTGTCGGGTAAGGTACATCCCAAAGGGGGCAGTGTATTCTATGATGGGCCTGATGAGGGATGAATAAAGGGGACGATTACCTCTCTTGATCTAGATGTGAAACCCTTCGTGATGAGGTGGGCTATGTAGAAGGTCTTTCTAACCACTTTGGCAATGTGGTTTTCAAAGGAGAGATTGCTATCAACTTGGGTCCCCAGGTCCCTAATAACTTTCTCTGTACTTAATGGGTTTCCGCCTATGTGGTAATTTGTGGGCACATTGTTTTTGCCAAAGGGTATGACTATACATTTTGGCATTTAGCTTTAAACCATGGTGCTGGCACCAGTTATCTGTCTCTATGAGACCTTTTTGAAGGATGTTTGCGTCAGCTGGAGAGTTGATTATGGCGCCCAGTTTGCAGTCGTCTGCGAACTTGCTGGGCCATAGTCCTCACGTTGCCTGTACCTCGGAAAAGTATATACCAAACAAGAGTGGTCCCAGGACAGAACCCTGTGGGACGCCACTTGTGACCGGTTTCGAGTCTGACATGGCTCCAGCAACTCTCACTCTGTGGGTCCTGTCTTTGAGCCAGTTTGCGACCCATCTTGTGACATAGGGGTTTATATTTAAGCTGGATAGCTTATCTATGATGCCAGTGGGGTATTGTGTCAAATGCCTTTGCAAGGTCCAGATAGGCTGTGTGGACTACCTTCCCTTCATCTATGGCTTTGGTGACTGTTTCAAAGAAGTCAACTAGGTTCAAAAGGCAGGATCTGCCCTTGACAAAGCCGAACTGGGTAGGATCTAGTGTCTGTAGGTCCCCAATGTCTTTGTTTATGAGCTCCATGATGATCCTCTCCATAGCCTTGCAGACTAAGCTAGTCAGGCTTATGGGGCGATAGTTTCCAGGGTCCGTAGAGGCTCCACCTTTGTGGAGTGGGACCACTGTTGCTGTACACCATTCTGTGGGCACATATCCTGTAGTGAGGCTGAGATTGTATAGCTGTTTTATTTGATGGATTAGTTCCTCTTGTAGTTCATGTAGGGCCGCAACCTGGGACGCCATCTGGTCCCATGGAAGCAGTGTTTTTGCTTTGGAGAGGGCAGCCTTCACCTGAGCATCTGAGATGTTTGGAAGGCAGCCCTCTGCCGGATAGATACTTGCTTTTTGGGAGTTTGCACTGAACCTGTCTGCCAGGATATTGGCGATGTCTGTGGGTTCAGTGTATTTTTTGTCGTTTAGAATCAACTCAGAACAAGTCTGGGAGTTGCATCCCAGGTTTCTAACATAACCGAAAAAAGCCTTAAGATTGTCTTTGGTGTCCTGTGCAATTTTTCTCTCGAAGCTGGCCTTGGAGGATTTTATGAGGGATCATAATTTTTTGCTAGTACTGATCAGAGATGCCTTCCCTATTAGGGATTTTGCTCTATCATGTAGTAGCTTCCTTCTTCTGTTGTACAGTTTATTTATGGCAGGGGTCCACCAGACTGGACGCCTGCCTTTGGATGATTGGGTCTTGGTTTTGTTTGGGATAGCATGATCCATGCATTCCTGGAGATGTCCGTAGAATGCATTTATATAGGATTCTGCAGTTTGGGCTGTAGTTTCCACTGGCCCTGGGGCCTTGAAGGATTCCACTTCGGTTTTGAGAAGTGAGAAGTTCGCTTTTGAGTAGTTTTTCACTGTGGTTTTCTGGGCTGGGGATGGGGGATGTGGACATCCAGTGAAATTAATTTATGGTCTGATCTTACCAATGAGGGATATACTTCTGGTGTGGAGCATAGAGTCCCCATGTTGGTAATGATCAGGTCTAGTATGTTGTCCCCACTTGTGGGAGTGGTGACTAGTTGTTCCATAGCATTTGAGTTTATAATTTCCAGGAATCTTTGGGCTAAGGTGCTGGGGCTTGAGTAGTGCTCCCAGTCAATGTTTGGGTAGTTGAAGTCGCCCAATATAATGGTGTTCGGAGAGATCTTCATGTTCTCCAATGTTTTCAGGAAGGCCGAATGGGATTCCAGACTTTGAGAGGGTGGTCTGTAGGATGATATAAACTGGAAAGCAGTCTTGCCCACTGTTAGTTGCACATGGATGGTCTCCGATACTTCGTGCAATGCCACTAACCTGGAGGTGTGGATATCCTTGATAAATATGGAAACTCCCCCTCCTTTTGTGGTTCGGTCCGGGTTTTGGGGCCGAAAAGCATGATACGAGGTATAGCCTGGTAGTGCTGGGGTGCTCTCTGGAGCCTTGAACCAGGTTTCTGTCACTGCACAGATATCGATGTTCTCCATACTGAGGAGAGCTCCGAGTGCGTGCATCTTGAGGTTAAGACTTCTGGCGTTTAGCAGCATTACCCTTAGTTTCTTGTTCCTTGTGCTGTCTATGGGGTGGGTTTGACTTTTGAGCCTTGCCTAAAAAGGCACTATGGGGTGGCAAGAGCCTTTGCCAATATCCGAAAGCCCAGTGGTGACAGGTGCAAGCCGTCCCTAAGTCGAGCATGTCATCCCAGGCTGACAGACACTTGATCCCCTTTGAATGACACCAAAATTTTAGCCAATTGTTAAAATCGATCATTTTGTCTTTGTACTGTGGCATCATTCTAGGTGAGGGTAAGATGCTGCTCAAGGTCAGGGTCATACCAGCCTGGGATACATGATCAGAGCGCTCCTGTATGTCTCTTTTCATGTAGTCCAGGGAGTCTCAGGTCATTCACACCAGCATGTACAATGACTGAGTCATATTTGTATTTGCTTTGGAGTGACCTGAGTGCTTGTTATGTGTCGGATCTAGCACCCGACAGACAGCTCACCGTGACCTTCTCTTTATTCAGCCTGGTGAGCGGGACGTCAGTGTGTCTGACAATAGAGTCACCTATAACAAGAGTATCAGGTGTGTTATTCAGCCTTAAGGGCTGTGGCTGCTTGGCACACTGACTTTGTGGGTTATGTGTTGTGTGTGTTTTGTTTTGAGGTAGCGTTTGCTTGGATGTCTGCTTTGGAGGTCTCTGTTGCTTAGGTAGATATGTTTTTGTGTATTTATGTGTTTGGTTCGCTGATGTGGTGGGACTATGTGATACTGGAATTGTGTTGTGTGAGGTTACCTTCTCCTCCTGACTGGTTACACCAGTTTTGAGATGAGAGAGCTCAGCCTCCAGTTTGGCTAAATAGTTGCATCTCTCACATATATTTGAACCTGTTTGGGGGAGGAGAGGGTTGTCCGTGTACATGAGACAGTTGTAACATTGTCTCAAAATTCCCAGATTCACCAGCTGGACTGGAGAGGAAACCATTGACTGACCTTTGGACATGCTAGAGTAACAGGGAAACTGAATTTAAGACGGACCAATACAGGACAGGGTAATCGTAGAGAGTATAAGAGTAAGTAGTGCTTATGGTTTAATAGTGCTAACTTGTAGGATTACTTAATTGGACCAGTGAAGGGCCTTAGAATGAGAATATGGTGTTTAAATTGAGAGAGAGAGCAGTTCTAAGGGAAAAAGTGAAGAGCAGACTTTGTGGAGCCAGGAATAGTTTAAACCCAATTTTAGCGGCGCTGCCCGTTGTTGCGCTTATGCTCAAAACCCGCAACGCCGCGAAAAGAGGGTTTTAAGTGAGGAAGATGAAGGAGTTTTGGAATTGACCCAAAATGGCCAATAAAACTACAGTTTCAAGTCAGTAACCACTCCCACAGGGGCAGGCAGGCTGCTCAATGTTTTTCACTGCCACTGATCAACAGAGAGACTTTCCTTTAGCCCAAGCAAAAAATGGCCTCACAGAAACTTACAAACAGTTCAAGAACAGCAAGCCTGTAACTGAACTTTTCTAAATCTCAGAAAAGTGGGAAAAAAGCAAGATTTTTTAGTTTTTTTGTTTTTTCAGAGATAGCAGAGGTTAACAAGGATCAACAAGTTATAACAGTGCAGTAAATGACCCCACACAAGAGTGCTAGGCCAAAGACAGATAAAATGCAAGTTTTGAGAAAAAACAATTTTAAAAATAAGTGCAAACAGGAAATTCAGTAAACAGCTCTAGGTTGTGCTCTAAATACAGTTACTAATACAGAAATCAAATTTAACAAGCCAGAAAATGCTCAAAATAGACGGCTATGCAGAAAAACTTAGCAAATAAACAGAGGAAAAATACTTAAAGTCTCAAAAGTGGCTCCTTTCTTCTCTCAGCTCAAAGAGCTGCCAGTTTGTGCACAGCATGGTACTACTTGCAGGTCATATTATAGTATACTAATAAACACTCTCACTTTGACCTTTTAATGACTCTCCATTACTCCTTCCCATCTAGAAATTGCATTTCCTTGCCTTACATAGCATAGGTTAGACTCAGACCTGCAAAATCTAGAATGCTTGCTATCACTGCACTGTTAGACCAGCCATCTTAGATTAAGAGGGCCTCCCTGCACCTTTGTGGCAGTACTGTGTATCTCAGGACTCATCTGAGTTGGGGATTGCTGGAGAAAGGTTCAGTTTGGGGCTTTTCCATTGGTACTTGTATTACAACTGTTTAACTTTGCCTATATACAAGTCCTGCATTTGCACGGGTTTGCACTCAGTTTACCAGAGTTGCTCAACATTTGGCAACTTTAGCCAGAGGTCTTGAGTGCATCTGCACTGAAGTCTAAAGCATCAACTGACAAAAACTGAAAAATAAAAATAATTATATTTTAAGCCAGCACTGCACTTTGTTAACTGTATTTAATTGAATTACTGTTTCATTTTAGCTGTTTGTGACTGCTTTTTACTCTACACTTTGAAATTGTCTTTCATTGCCTTATATAGCATAGGCTAGTTTCAGACCTGCTGAATCTGGCCTGTTTGGTATCAACCAATCGTCTTACTTTAAGAGGGCCTCCCTGTACCCT
Organism: Protopterus annectens; assembly: GCF_019279795.1. Lineage (NCBI taxonomy): Eukaryota > Metazoa > Chordata > Ceratodontiformes > Protopteridae > Protopterus > Protopterus annectens. Next base: position 1,470,723,831 of record NC_056744.1, read on the forward strand.
TGCGGTAGAAGTGTGTAGCTCAGGACTCATCTGAGTTGGGGATTGCTGGAGAAAGGCTCAGTTTGGGGCTTTCTCATTGGTAGTTTTGTTAAAAACTGTTTACATATGCTTATATATATAAGCCTCGCATTTGTGCAGGTTTGCATTCAGTTTACTGGAGCTGCTCAATTGTTTGGCAACTTTAGCCAAAGGTCTGAAGTGTATCTGCACTGAAATCCAAGGCATCCACTGAAAATAAAAACAGAAAAATAACTATACTTTAAGACAGCACTTCATTTAGTTAACTCTATTTAATTAAATTACTGCTTAATTTTAGCTGTCTTTCATGGTTTTATATGTCTTACATGCCAGAGAGTCGATCGGCCCAACAAGAGAGGAGGAGGAGTAGCAATACTCTTCCCTATCAAATATACATTAACTCCCTACTCGAAACAAACACCCAACTTCTCCCCAGCCGAATTACTAATCTTTATATTAAAACTTAACAACCATAAAAACATTTGCATAACTGCTCAGTATACTCCTCCAGGAAACATACCAATATTAGAAAACATACTTCCCTGGAATTCCCAAAACATAGATAATGAAACCATCATCTTAGGCGATGTAAACATTGATTGGCTAGACATTTCCCACAACAACCCATCAAAAAACAAACCTTTACAACTTCTCCCAACTAAATGATGACATCACCAGACCCCACAAAAATAACAACTGGCGCTCCACAATAGACTGGATATTAGTGTCCCACCCTAACAATATCATCACTGCAGTCATACTATCTAATACCATTAGCTACCACCACCCAGTATATATCCTATGCAAAACTACCGCAACCCCAGGCTAACACTAGTACAAATCAACCATAAATTTGACTAAGTTCCAACCATCCATATTTAATGAAATCTTAGCTAAGTAAATTGGGAACCCCTCAAATCCCTACCATTTAATGAGGCTGTTAAATGCTTTAACTCAGCATTCCTAGACATCCAAAATAGGCAAGCACCCACCCACCAAAAACAATAAAACATAACCATGCAAGTCATGTCCACAAGGAATAAAATCTGGAAATCATGGCAGAAAAACAAAGACCCCCTCAACTCTACTACAATATAAGCAACTCCGTAACCAGGCAAAACGTCTAATAACCGGTGATAAAAAAGCCCACTACCTTCACCTACAAAGCCAACATAAAAATAATTCCCCCAAAAATTCTGGTCCTTCATCAACTATTACACCCAGGCTCGCAAAGTAACCCATCCCCTGACCCACACAAACTCCCTACCGAACTTGCCACCCTCTTCAATTCCTACTTCACTGACACCATAGCTAACCTAACCACCAGCTTTCCTAAAGATAACACCATCACCACCAAGACAGCTGATGACCAAATCATCCCAGAATACAGCCCTACCCTCAACTCCAAACTAAAATTCTCCCGCATTCCCACCGCCACAATAAAAAAAAAAAAAACAACTTTTACTTAACCTAAAACCCTGTACTCTAGCTCCTGACAATCTACGCCCAGACTTCCTGCAGCTAGTTGCAAACTCTATAGCTTATCCCATCAGCATACTCATTATCCCTTGTCCCAGACATCTGGAAAAAAGCATTCATTCTCCCCTTACACAAAGGCGGCACCAACACAGACACCACAAATTTTCGACCCATAGCAATTCTCTCATCCCTCTCTAAAATATTAGAAAAAGGCATCCATGCCCAACTCCTCAACCACCTGCTTGAAAACCAAATTCTATCACCTGCTCAGTATGGTTTCAGACCAGGACACAGCACCACTACCGCCCTCCTCTTCTTCCTTGATACAGTCAACCGGGCATGGGATTCTGGTAAAATAATCACTTCTCGGGCACAGGATTCTGGTAAAATAATCACTTCTCTTTTCCTCAACCTCTCTAAAGCTTTCGATAGAATTTCCCACACTATCCTCCTCTCTAAACTATCCACCCTCCACATTTTCCCACCTACCCTACAATGGTTCAATAGCTATCTTTCTAATAGGCAGAAATCCATCAAATTGCAACAATCTTACTCTCCCTTCCTCAATACTTTCACAGGGGTACCCCATGGCTCCATACCTGGTCCTCTCTTATTCAGCATCTTTCATAGGTTATAGGTTCATAGGTTCATACTAGGCTATCTGCCCTAGGGCATTTATAAGCCTAGCCAGAATGTGTTTGGCTTTCGCCACCCATTTTAAATTTATTTCGATATGCCCTTTTTCGAGGTTAGTATACTGTGCCTCTGTCTAACAGTGACACAGAAGTGATACCCTGGGTAAACCTACGATCTCCCATCCACTCATCAAGATTCCTCTTGAAGAGAGTCAATGAGGGACTCTGCCTAACCTGGACTGGGATTTTATTCCAGAGTGAAGGGAGCCTCTGGGTTATGAATCTGTCCCTCCAGCATGTCCTATTTATTTCAGTGCTGAGGTTCAAGTCTCAGCTCGATGGGATTTTCTGAGGTGCAGCATGTCCATTAATTCCGGGTTGGACGTGGCTTTATACGTCAGGCACAGATCGCCTCTGAACAGGCGGTATGCCACTGAGTAGAGCTGGAGTTTCTTTAACCGGGCAGCATATGGCATCTGTTTGAGCCCTTTGATCCTCTTGGTGAGGTACTTTTGGGGTCTTTCCAGTAGCTGCAGGTGTCTGGTAAGGTACATCCCAAAAGGGGCATTGTACTCAATCATGGGCCTGATGAGGGATGAGTAAAGAGGCAGGATGACCTCCCCTGATCTAGATGTGAATCCCTTCATGATTAGGTGGGCTATATAAAATGTTTTTCTAACCACTTTGGCCACGTGGTTGTCAAATGAGAGATTGCTATCAACTTGGGTCCCCAGGTCCCTAATTACTTCTTCTGTACTTAATGGATTACCACCTATGTGGTAATTTGTGGGCACTTTGTTTTTGCCAAAGGGATGACTATACACTTTTGGCATTTAGCTTGAGGCCATGGCTCTGGCACCAGTTGTCTGTTTCTATGAGGCCCTTTTGGAGGATGCTTGTGTCGGCTGGAGAGTCGATTATGGCACCCAGTTTGCAGTCATTTGCGAACTTGGTCAGCCACAGTCCTTCCATGTTGGCCTGTACCTCCAAGAAATATATACCGAACAAGAGAGGTCCCAGGACTGAGCCTTGTGGGACACCACTTGTAACTGGTTTGGAGTCTGACATGGCTCCAGCAATTGTAACCATGTGGGTTCTGTCCTTGAGCCAGTTTGCAATCCATCTAGTGACATAGGGGTTTATATTTAAGCTGGTGAGCTTATCTATAATGCCCGAGTGGGGTATTGTATCGAAGGCTTTTGCGAGATCCAGGTAAGCTGTGTGGACCGCCTTCCCCTCGTCAATGGCCTTGGTGACTGTTTCAAAGAAATCAACCAGGTTTAAGAGGCAGGATCTACCCTTAACAAAGCAGAACTGGGTAGGATCCAGTGTCTGTAGGTCCCCAATATCTTTATTTATGAGGTCCATGATGATCCTTTCCAAAGCTTTGCAGACCAAGCTAGTCAGGCTTATGGGGCGATAGTTTCCAGGATCCGTTGAGGCACCACCTTTATGGAGAGGGACCACTGTTGCTGTACGCCACTCTTTGGGCACATATCCTGTAGTAAGGCTGAGATTGAACAGTAGTTTTATGTTTGGGTTTAGCTCTTCTTGGAGTTCATGTAGGACGCAGCCCGGGACACCGTCTGGTCCCATTGATGCTGTGTTTTTTGCTTTGCAGAGGGAAGCTCTTACCTGAGCATCTGAGATGTCAGGGGGGCAGCACTCTGCTGGGATAGATATTTGCCCTTTTGGTGAGGAGGGGAGAAGTTTGCTGAACCTGTCAGCTAGGATGTTGGCAATGTCTGTGGGTTCAGTGTATTTTTGTCATTTTGGACTAATTCTGAGCATATCTGGGAATTACCACCCAGGTTCCTAACATAACTAAAGAAAGCCTTGTGATTATCCTTAGTGTCCTGTGCAATTTTTCTCTTGAAGCTGGCCTTAGACAATTTTATGTGTGCCCATAGTTTTTTGCTAATACTGATCAGTTATGCCTTCCCTTTTTGGGATTTTGCTCTATCATTTAGTAGCTTCCTCCTTCTATTGTATAGTTTGTTTATGGCTGGGGTCCACCAGACAGGATGTCTGCCTTTGGAGGATTGGGTCTTGGTTTTATTTGGGATCGCATGATCCATGCATTCCTGAAGGTGTTCATAGAATGCGTTTATAAAGGATTCTGCGGTCTGGGCCGTATTTTCCACAGGCCCAGGGGCTTTGAAGGATTCCACCTCGGTTTTGAGGCATGTGAAATTTGCTTTACAGAAGTTTTTCACTGTGGTTTTCTGGTCAGGGGTGGGGTTGGGATGTGAATATCCAGTGAGATTAGTTTATGGTCTGATCTTACCAGTGAGGGATACACTTCTGGTCTGGAGCATAGAGTCCCCATGTTGGTGATGATCAGGTCCAGTATGTTTTCCCCTCTTGTGGGAGTGGTAACAAGTTGTTCCATAGCATTTGAGTTTATAAATTCTAGGAACCTTTGGGCTAGGGTGTTGGAGCTAGAGTAATGCTCCCAGTCTATGTTTGGCTAGTTGAAGTCGCCCAATATAATGGTGGTTGGAGAGACCTTCATATTTTCCAGTGTTCTCAGAAAGGCCGAGTGGGGTTCCTGGGTTTGGGAGGGTGGTCTGTAGCAGGCTATAAACTGGAAGGCAGTTTTACCCACTGTTAGTTGCACATGGATAGTCTCTGATGCTTCGTGCTTTGCCACCAACCTGGAGGTGTGGGTATCTTTGATGAATATTGATACTCCCCTCCTTTTGTGGTTTGGTCCAAGTTTTGGGGCCGAAAAGCTTGGTATGAGGTATAACCTGGTAGTGCTGGGGTGCTCTCGGGAGCCCTGAACCAGGTTTCTGTTACTGCACAGATATCGATGTTCTCCATGCTAAGGAGAGTTTTGAGTGCGTGCATCTTGAGGTTTAGACTTCTGGCATTGAGTAGCATTACTCTTAGTTTCTTATCCCTTGTGATACCTATGGAGGTGGGTTTGTCTTTTGAGCCTTGCCTAAAAAGGCACTATGGGGGTAGTAAGAGCCTTTGCCAATATCCGAAAGCCCACGGGTGGCAGGTACAAGCCGTCCCTAGAGAAGCATCGTGGCTTGTCGAGCATATCATCCCAAGCTGACAGGCATTGGATCCCCTTTGAATGACACCAGTACTTAAGCCAATTGTTGAAATTGATCATCTTGTCTTCATATTGTGGCATCATTCTTGGTGAGGGTAAGATGCTACTCAAGGTCAGGGTCATACCGGCCTGGGCTACATGCTCAGAGAGCTCCTTTATGTCTCTTTTCATGTAGTCCAGGGAGGTACGTCTCAGGTAATTCACCCCAGCATGGACAATGACTGAGTCATATTTGTACTTGCCTTGGAGTGACCTGAGTGCTTGTGTTATGTAGCGGGTCCTAGCGCCCGACAGGCTGTTCACCATGACCATCTCCTTGTTCAGCCTGGTGAGCGGGACGTCAGTGTGCCTGATGATAGAGTCACCTATTACAAGTGTATCAGGTGTGTTGTTTAGTCTTAAGGGCTGTGACTGTTCGGCACACTGGCTTTGTGAGATATGTGTTGCACGTGTTTTGTTTTGGGGTAGCGGTTGCTTGGGTGTCTGCTTTGGAGGTCTCTGCTGCTTATGTTTTTGTGTGATTATGTGTTTGGTTTGCTGTTGTGGTAGGTCTATGTGAGACTGGAATTGTAGTGAGTGTGGTTTCCTTCTCCTCCTGACTGGTTATGCCAGTACTGAGTTGAGAGAGCTTAGCCTCCAGTTTGGCTATATGGTTGCATCTCTCACATGTGTTGGAATTTGTTGGGAGAAGGAGAGGGTTGTCTGTGTACATGAGGCAGTTGTAACATTGCCTCAAGATTCCCAGATTCACCAGCTGGACCGGAGAGGAGATTGACAACTGACCTTTGGACATGCTAGAACAATATTGGGAATTCTTTAATAATTGAAAACAAGGGCCAGTGGGGAGTGAGGGTGTAGTGCTTTTAATTTTTAGTGCTGACTTATATAATTGCTTTAGCGAGCAAGTGCCAGGTAACTTAAGTGCAATGTGTTACAGGTAACTTAAATGCAAAAACGACAAACAGTAACTTTCTTTCAAGTGAAACAAGGAAATAAGTACAGTAAGCAATGCAGATATCACTAGTGATCCACAGAAGCGCTGAGAAGCCGCATATTAGGTGGAATTAGCGTTCCAGGGAAATAACAAGCAAACAAACAACAAGCATATAAACAAAGCTAGATTCAGCAGGCCTGGATCTAGTCTATGCTACAGCAAACAGGGTGTACCAATTTCAGTAAAATACAGTTCAAATATTCAGGCACTATAAACCTTTAACCACAAATTCCCAACTCAGAAGGGCAGAGTCCAGCCTCTTCTCCTACAAGAGTGCAGACCACAAACCTTCTTAATGTAAAATGACTGGCCTGAAGCCCAAGTGCTTAAACCAGAACTAATACACTTTAAGAATAACAGACACTGGGCTCTCAATTAGCAGTTCCCAACTTAGAAGGATGAAAGCTACCTGTCCTGCCACCACAGTGCATGCCACAGACCTTCCTAATGTAAAACAACTGATCTGAAGCCCAAGTGCTTAATCCAAAAGACTTAGAATGATAGCTACACTTTAATCAAGTTACTACCAAGCAGTAATAAATACAATTGAATACCTTAGAGAATGCCTGGATCAGTGCTCAAGTTCCACAAACAAAGCTAGATCCAGCAGGCCCGAATCCAGTCTATGCCACAGCAAACAAGGCGCACCAACTTCAGTAAGAAGTAGTTCAGATATGCATGCACTATAAGCCTTTAACCAGAAATTCCCAGCTCAGAAGGGCAGAGTCCAGGCTCTTCTCCCACAAGAGTGCAGACCACGAACCCTCTTAATGTAAAATAACTGGCCTGAAAGCCCAAGTGCTTAAACCAGAATTAATACACTGAGCCCTCAATCAGCAGTTCCCAACCTAGAAGGATGTAAGCTACCTGTTCTGCCACTACAGTGCAGACCACAAACCCTCTCAGTGCAAAACAACTGGTCCGAAGCCCAAGTGTTTAAACCAAAAGGCTTAGAATGAGTTACACCAAGCAGCAATAAATACAATTGAGTACTTTTAAGATGATGCAAAAGTAAAATAAAGTAGGTAGAAACACAAGTACAGTAAAAGCAGATGAAATTTTTTTTTTTTTCTGAACAGGTGCTGAGATCAAAGAAACAGATTTGAGTGCTGAAACTAGAAAACTGGCTAGTTATAAGAAAAAAAAAACTAAGCTAGAAGGCTTCCCTCCAACAGAGAAGGGCTTGGGGGCTCAGAAGCCTACAAATAGTCTATACCACTTAACAGGAAAGGCAGGAAACTAGCTTAATTTGTTTGTTTTTTTTCCTGTTTCCCAGATGCTCTCTTTGTACACAGTAGGAGTGCCTGAAATCAGAATATGATCTCACTGCACTCAGTTGAGTGAGCAAATGTGATGGACCCAGAAGGAGTATCCAAACACAAATTTACAAGAGGAGCGGGCAGTTTCAAGGCCACTAAGATTAACACCAAAACAAAAACAGGGAGGGTGGGTGGGACTAACTGAAGAGCAGAGTCAAAACTTCCAGTTCAATTCACATTCCTGCAACACACAGTTAAAAATCAATTTAAATACTGTATTTTTTTGAAAAAAAAATGCAGATAAAGGTACTTAAATTCTCTTATACGTCCAGTTGAATACAGCAAGTTCTTAGCCGGCCAAAGCTGAGGTTTTTAAGCAGAAAATATTTCACACTGTACCACTTAAATAGGCAAGGACAGGAAATCAAAGAATGTGGCTACCCCCACACCTGTAATTACTAGCAAATAACAAAATTCAGCAAACACTGACTAACTTCCAGTTTAGTTAATATTCCTGCAACACACGGTTAAAATCAATTTAAATACTGTATTATTTGAAAAAAAGTGCAGATAAAGGTACTTAATTATCTTATACATTCAGTTGAATACAGCAAGATATTAGCCCACAAAAGCTGAGGTTTTTAAGCAGAAAATATTTCAAACTGTACCACATAAATAGGCAAGGACAGGAAATCAAAGGATGTGCCTACCCCACACCTGTAATTACTAGCAAATAACAAAATTCAGCAAACACTGATTAACTTTCAGTTCAGTTAATATTCCTGCAACACACAGTTAAAATCAATTTAAATACTGTATTTTTTCGGGAAAAAAAGTGCAGATAAAGGTACTTAAATTCTCTTATACGTCCAGTTGAATACAGCAAGTTCTTAGCCGGCCAAAGCTGAGGTTTTTAAGCAGAAAATATTTCACACTGTACCACTTAAATAGGCAAGGACAGGAAATCAAAGAATGTGGCTACCCCCACACCTGTAATTACTAGCAAATAATAAAACTCAGCAAACACTGACTAGCTTCCAGTTCAGTTAATATTCCTGCAACACACAGTTAAAATCAATTTAAATACTGTATTTATTTGAAAAAAAATCTTTATTAAAAACTTTCACTCCACTCTCCCATAAAGCTCAATAATCCAGTATGCGGATGACTCTACAATAATATGCACTGCAAATTCCACCGCTGAACTCCAGCAAATCATCCAGAATGTCCTCACCTCAACTGAATCCCGGATGCTTAACAATAATCTTGCCCTAAATCTGAAAAAACTAAACTAGTAATTTTTACCCCTAAGAAAACCACTCCCCTAGATAAAAAACTTTTCACTATACAAGCCCAACACAATACCACTATAGAAGCTGTCCCACATACTAAATTACTACACATTATTAAAGATGAAAATCTTAACTTTGACCTACACATAAACAATAACATCAAAGAAACACACCAAAAGCTTGGTATGCCCTACAGGCACCAACACTTTCTTAGCCTCTCTACTAGACAAACCCTTGCAACTATGTTTTATTACCCTCTCTCCTTTATGATGCCCCTCTCCTCACTGATATCCAAAATTCTACAAAATCCAAACTTGGTATGTGTTACAACAGAATAGTCAAATTTGCCACCAAGGCCAAATTCTCATCCCACTACTGTAAGTCACTGAAACAATTAGGCTGGCTGAAACTCCACAACCATCTCTCATTCACCCAACTAACTACAGTGCACGTAATAATCTACAGCCCCACAGACTGTCCTGCTCTCTCAACTCTATTTGCCAAATACCAACCCAGCAGGCAACTAAGATCTGAAAATAATCTACTTCTAAAAGTAGAAAAGCCCACCTTACCTGCTGTTCAACTCCTCTACTCCTTCACCATTGCCAGACTATGGAACTCACTTCCAACTTCTATAAGAAACACAGGCAGCACCACCACCTTCAAACAAATACTAAAAATCATCTCAACTCTTCCTGGCTATGTACCTGCTCTATAACCTAATCTCTTCCTTCTTATATGTTAACTAAACTCCTATGCTTTTTGTTACTAGTGACTGATGATACTTTCCCCATCGTTATTAATTTTTTTTCATCACTCGTTGATACTGGTACAATAATGCTGATTAATATATCTCAGTTTATACCTCTCTGACTGAATTTATCTGGCAACCAACTAAATTCCTGCTTTTATGTATATATTCTGTACATATTACTGTAATCAAACCAACTAGATTCCTGCTTTTATGTATATATTCTGTATATATTACTGTAGTCAAACCCACTAAATTCCTGCTTTTATGTACATATTCTTTATATATTACTGTAGTCACTGTGTGTAACACTGTTTCTATGTCTGTATCAATTAATGTTTAATTTTTTCTGCATCTATGTTCTTGTCAGAGCTTTTCTCCCCGGGCCTCCACTGAAAATGGGCTCTTTTAGGCCCAGTGGACTTTCCCGGTAAACAAATGCAATAAATAAATACGGCATAGGCTAGATTCACACTTGCTGAATCTAAACTGTTTGGTACTACTGTGCTTCTAAACCAGCCATCTTAAATTAAGAGGGTCGCCTTGCATCCATGTCGCAGAAGTGTGTAGCTCAGGACCCATCTGAGTTGGGGATTGCTGGAGAAAGGCTCAGTCTGGAGCTTTCCCATTGGTAGTTGTGCTAAAACTGTTTACATTTGCTTGTATATAAGTCTTACATTTGTGCAGGTTTTGCATTCAGTTTACTGGAGCTGCTCAATGTTTGGCAACTTTAGCCAGAGGTCTGGAGTGCATCTGCACTGAAATCCAAGGCATCCACTGAAAATAAAAAATGAAAAAATAAGTATATTTTAAGCCAGCACTGCACTTAGTCAACTGTATTTAACTGAATTGCTGCTTCATTTTTCCTGTTTGTGACTAAGTCCAGCTAGCCCACTTCCTTTCCAACTACCACATTCAGAAAAATCCTGCCACAATGGACAGGCAGTTTCCCATCATTTCTCCTGCCAACTTGACTGATATGGCTATCCTGAAGCAATGTAGCAATTGTTTCATGTATACTGACAACCATTTACTCCTAAAGCAAACTAACACCCCATGTAAGAGATGCAAATACACTGTGGACTTGGGAGTCAATTATCTCATGTAAAAACAAACTAGACATCAAACAGGTTGTCAGAATACACACTCCACTTCTCATGCAAAGCTCACCTCTCACACAGAATAAGATCATGTCATATAAACCCATACACACAGAGGTACTCACTAAAAGCCTACCAAAAGAAGATAGACCTCCCAAAAGCACACTCACCACTAAGCATAAAGAAACCACTACACATATTAACACACACATCTATGTCTCAACAAATAAGCCCCTAAGGCAAAATGTGTCAATTGTCTTGGTGATAGGCAACTCCATAGTGAGACACAAAGATGTCCCCATCACCAGGCTGGACAAGGAAAAAGTCAAGGTCAGCTGCCTATCAGGTGCCAGGATCTGAAAAATCATGCATGCTCCCAAGTCACTCTACAACAAGTATTGTTATGACTCTGTCATAGTCCATGTTGGAGTGAATATCTTGAGACATACCTCTCTGGACTATATGACGATAGACATAATAACTCTCTGATTATATGTCCCAGATAGGTATGTCCCTAGCCCTAAGCAGTATCCTACCCTCACCCAAGATGATGCCACAATATAAACAAGAAATGACTGACTTCAACAACTGGTTCAGCTTCGGGTGTCAGTCCAGGGGGAACCAGTATCTGTCAGCCTGGGAGAATATGGTAGACATACCTCGCTGCTTTGCTAGAGATGATCTGCACCTGTCCCCCCTGGCAAAGCCCCTTGCCTTCCCTCACAGTGCCTTTTTAGGCAATGTAAAAACAACACATTTTCTAATGTAACAAAATCTAATAGAGACAAACTCAGGGTTATGATGTTTAATGCTAGGAATTTAAACATGAAACTGCACTTCCTGGAAGCACTCCTCATCTTGGAGGATGCTGACGTCTGTGCAGTTACCGATACATGGTTCATACCACTGATGGCAACTCGACTGTGCAAGGCTACAATGCCTTCCACATGTTCAGACGTCAAAATGAGTGTGAAGTAACCAAAGGTGGAAGTGTATCCATCTTCATTAAAACCAAATACATTTCGAGACTGGTCAAACAGCATGACTCTCTTGAACTACTCCATGTCCAATTAACTCTTGGGAAAGTACCATAACACATCACTGCTAGATATAGATTCCCCACCATGAACCAGAATAAGCACACCACCTACCTCGATTTACTGGAATCCCTTGCCTTATAGCCCAACACCTTAGTCATGGGGGAGTTCAATTATCCTTCCATAGACTGGGGGACATGCATGAGCAAAAACGCGCTCACCCAGAGGTTCCTGGACTTTGTTAACACAAAAGCTCTGGAACAGACAGTCTGCACACACACACTAGGGGCTCTAATGTTCTGGACACAGTACTCACCAAATTGGGGGGGGGGGTCACTGTACTTCCCCATGTGTGATGCCCTCTGGTTAGGTCAGACCACAAAACAGTCTTGTTTGAAATAACTGCTGGAACTGACACCCTCACAGGAACAAAAATTATAAAAAGTTTCACCAAAGCTAACTACAGCATACTAAACAATGGTATAAAAAACTTCATACCACCCACAATCGCATATACCAGAAGTGTACACAAATGCCCTGAAAAAACACTTAAGCAACTGCATAAACTCTGCTGTACCTGACTGGATCAAAATCAGGTCTTCCTGTAAAAATAAGCCACCACGGTAGACTTCAAGTGCAAAAAGATTACATAACAAGAGGAAGAAACTGTTGTACAAAAGCAAGAGGGATATTACTCTGCAAAGGAAGAGTTCCCTCCTAAGCCTAAACAGGAAAATCAGAAATATTGTAAAGTCTTCTAAATCAAATTACGAAACTAAAATTGCATCCTTAGCCAAGGATAATCATAAGGCATTCTTTAACTATGTCTGAATGCCCAACTATGTGCTAAACTGGTTGTAGATGGGATCATTCATACCACACCAGAAGATATCGCCAACCTGCTAGTTGACAGATTCAGCATAAAATTCATGCCCCTATCCCCACCTACTACCATATCCCAAAGCATACCTGACACCAATCCTCTGCCTAGTATCTCTAGAGAACAGGTCATTTCTGCGCTCGCCAAGGCAAAAAAAAACACAGCCTCAATGGGACCAGATAATATCTCAGGTTGTCAACTAAACCATCTAAAACAAGACCTAGCAGACCCACTTGGTGTTCTCTTTAATCATAGCTTAAGAACTGGCTATGTTCCTGCAGAATGGAGAATAGCAACAGTAATCCCTCTGCACAAAGGTGGGCTATCAAATTACCCTGGGAACTACAGACCCGTAAGTCTAACCAGCCTCATCTGCAAGGCCCAAGAAAGAATCATCATGGACCTTATCAACAAGGACATAGGCAACCTCCAAATGCTGGACCCAGCCCAGTTAAACTTCATTAAAGGTAAATCATACTTATTAAACATGGGAGACTTCTTTGAGAATGTCACCAAAGCCGTGGATGAAGGTAAGACAGTGCACACAGCCTATCTTGACCATGCCAAGACTTTTGACATAATTCCCCACTCTGGCATCATTGAGAAACTCTCCCAGATAGTAGTAAGGAAAACCTTCTACATAGCGCACCTCATAAACAAGGGCATAGCATCCATGTCAAGGGATGTTATAACTCCATTGTACTTAAATCTCATCAGACCACTAATAAAGTATAATGCACCCTTTTGTATGCACCTCACCAGACACCTGCAGCTGCAGCAGCTTGACAGACCTTAGTGGTTTCTCACTAAGAAAATACAGGGACTCCAAACCATGAGCTACGTGGACAGACTGAAACCCCTATCACTTTACACTGTATCTTATAGGGTGCTGAGAGGTAACTTGTGCCTAGCCTATAGGGCAATATCCAACTCTGCCCTAATGGAAATGCTGCACATTTGCAAGTCAAATAGCTCAAGAATCACTCGCTCTAGGAATCTCAACGTAGCTTGCGACATTAACAGATCATGCTAGAGAGACATTTGATTCTGTAGGCATCCCACTCAAGTGTGACTGCCTTTTCTGTGCATTGTTACTGTTTAAACTGCTTTTTACTGCCTAAATCTCAAAAAAAAAAAATATATATATATATATATATATATATATATATATTTTTTTTTTTTTTGTACTGTTGTTTTCCCGCCCTTTGCTACACTAGAATAGTCCGGATCCCAAATCTGCTGGTTTCAGCACTTTAGTGTATTTTCTGAGTGGTCCAGACCTTGTTGTGCCAGTGGGAGGTCTTTCTGCTTATCAGTGAGAGGGGTAAGCACTAGAGCAGCCTATCTGCCAAAAGAGAATTGTCTCCAGCTCTGAAAAGTTACCTTATTGGCCGTTTTGTACTAATTTCAATCCCTTTCAAGTTTCTGAGTTAAAAACCCGTGTTTATGTGGGTTTGTGCATCGTGCACCGTCGTGGGGCTATGGTTAAACTATTCCAGATCCCAGAAAGTCTGCTCTTCAAATTTTCCCTTAGAACCAGTTGCTTTCTCAAGTAGCAGAATTAAAACCTGAATCCCTGAGACAAGCACTTGCCCGGAACCAGCTGGAAAGCACTAGTAAACCTTAACTGATAAGGCACTCATCTCTTCTTGTTAATAAGGAGAAAAATTAATCGTTAATAAGGAGAAAATTAATAGCAGGCTCTAAATAGCCTATAATTACAAAGTACCCTACCAAGAAAAAGGGAAAAACAGCCCTAGCACTACATAAAACAGGCATGTCCATGAGTCAGCTTCCGGTGACTTCTCATGTCCACCTGGTGAACCTGGGCATACTGGGGCAATGTAGCAATTGCCTCATGTACACAGACAACCCTCTCCTCCTACCACCCAACACTACAATATGTGAGAGATGCACTTATATAGCCAAACTGGAAGCAAAACTCTCTTCAGCCATAATTGTGCTAGACAGTCAGTAGGAGAAGGTAAACACCTGCACTACACTGCAAGAAACACATAACCCTCAAAACCCACAACACCAACACCCACATATAGCAACACCAAACCCACTTATGCGGAGGCCCTCAACATTAACCTGCCCAAGAAACGAGGACCTCCAAAGCTGAAATGCAATCAAACACCAATCACAACCAAAGAGACACATAGCCCACAACACCAGTGTGCCAACCAACATCCCCTAAGGCAGGTAAACATACCCATCATAGGTGACTCCATAGTCAGGCACACTGATGTCCCACTAACCAGGCTGTACAAGGAGAAAGTTACAGTCAGCTGTCTGTCCGGTGCCAGGATCCACCACATAACGCACGCACTCAAATCACTCCACAACAAGTACAGATATGATTCTGTCATTGTCCATGTTGGAGTGAATGACTTGAGATGTACCTCCCTGGACTACATGAAAAGAGACATGGAAGAGCTCTTGGATCTTGTTTCCCAGGTAGGTATGACCCTAGCCCTGAGTAGGATCCTACCTTCGCCCAGAATGATACCACAGTCTTCTTCTTCTTCCGGCTTTTCCTGGTTAGGGGTCACCACAGCGGATCACCTGTCCGCTCATGACTGGCAGTGGAATTTTATGGTGCCGAGTTGCCAGCCCGGTGCTCAACCTTCCACAGAAGGCACACACAAGCACACACTCACACCTAGGGCCAATTTAGAGTGTCCAATCCACCTACAGCATGTCTCTGGGATGTGGGAAACCGAAGCACCCAGAGGAAACCCACTCGACCACAGGGAGGACATGCAGACTCTGCACAGAAGGCACCCCAGCCAAGAATCGAACTGGAGAACATCTTGCTGTGAGGTGGCAATGCTAACCACTGCACAAGCCACCCCAGAATGATACCACAGTATAATGACAAAATAATTGACTTCAACAATTGGCTAAGTGTCTGGAGTCATTCAAAGGGGATCCAGTATTTGTCTGCCTGGGACGACATGATCGACAAACCGCGATGCTTTGCCAGAGATGGTCTGCACCTGTCGCCCCTGGGATTCAGGATACTGGCCAAGGCTCTTGCCACCCCTATAGTGCCTTTTTTAGGCAAGGCTCAAAGGACAAAACTCCCAATGTAACGGACACAATCATGCAAAATCTGAAGGTAATGCTTCTCAATGCCAGAAGTCTAAACCTCAAAATGTACTCTCTCGAGGCACTCCTAATAATGGAGAACATTGATGTCTGTGCAGTAACTGAGACCTGGTTCAAGGCTCCACAGAGTACCCTGGCAATACTAAGCTACAATTCTTACCACACCTTTTGGCTGCCAAATCAGGACTGAAATGAGTGTCCATATTCATCAAGGATACTCATACCTCAAGACTAGTTACCCAACACGATGCATCTGAAATTCTCCAGGTGTAACTAACACTAGGTAAGACTGCAATCCAAGCTGTAGCTTGCTACAGATCCCCCACCATGCCCCAAGAGTCTCGCCACACCTTTCTAAACATGCTGGAAAATATTAAGATACAACCAAATGCCCTAATACTGGGAGACTTTAACTACCCTGCCATTGATTGGGAAAACTACTCGGGTACCAACGCCTTTGTCCAATGGTTCTTGGAATTCATAAACTCCAATGCCTTGGATCAACTAATCCATCAGGGGCTCCAATATCCTAGACTTCATCATTACCAACATGGGACACCAATGCTCCACACCAGTGGTCACCCCATCATTGGTCAGGTCGGATCATAAGCAAATCACCCTTGACATCCACATACCACCCCCACCCCCCAGTAAGGATACAACCATAAAAAACTTCTCCAAAGCCAACTTCATGCTACTCAAGTCAGAAGTGACAAACTTCATGACACCCATGAGGACGGGAACCGTAGGTTCGACTGCTGAATCCTACACTAAGGCACTGTACGAGCACATCCACTCGTGCATGAATCGTGCCATCCCAAACAAAACCAAGACGTGCTCCTTAAAAAAAAAAAAAGAAGCTGATTTGGTGGTCTCCAACAATAAACAATCTATACAACAAAAGGAAGAAACTGCTGAAGAAAAGAGGAAAATCCCAGGATGCAAAAAACTCCCTCATCAGTCTCAGTAAGAAGCTGAAATCCCTCATTAAATCCTCCAAAGCCAACTATGAAAACAAAATCGCCAAACATTCCAAAGACAACCACAAGGCATTCTATAGCTATGTCAAGAATCTAAATGGCAATGCTCAGATATGCTCCGAGCTACAACAGAATGGCACTAAACATACTGATCCCAAGGATATTGCCAATATCCTGGCAGATCGATTCAGTATCAACTTCACCCCCCTTCACTCCCAAAGGGACCCTTCATAATACCGGATGATTGCCAAACCTCGGTAATCACGACATCACATGTAAAAACCGTGCTATCCAAAGCCAAGAATACAGCTTCCATGGGACCAGATGACATCCCGGGCTGTATACTACATGAACTGCAAAATGAACTGGCACTGCACCTAAGTGTCATGTTTAATCACAGCCTCACCTCAGGCTTCGTGCGCAATGAGTGGCGGACAGCTACATTCATCCCACTTCACAAGGGGGGATTCACCCTGGATCCCGGGAACTACCGCCCCATCAGTCTGACGAGCCTGATATGCAAAGCCATGAAATGCATTATCATGGATCTTATAATCAAAGACATTGGCAACCTTCAAAGTCTGGACCCCACCCAGTTTGGGTTCGTGAAGGGCCAATCGTGTCTCCTGAACCTGACTGATTTCTTTGAATCAGTCTTCAAAGCCGTGGATGAGGGCAAGGCGGTCCACACAGCTTATCTGCACCTTGCCAAGGCCTTCGACACCATTCCCCACTCTGGAATCATAGATAAACTAACCAATCTGGGCATAAATCCCTACGTCACAAGATGGGTTGCTAACTGGCTCACTGACAGAACCCACACTGTTAAAGTAGCCGATTCTAAATCAAGCTCCAGACAAGTGACAAGTGGCGTACCGCAGGGGTCAGTCATGGGACCACTCTTGTTTGGCATCTACTTCTCTGAAGTACAAGCCAACACTAAGGGACTCTGCCTGACAAAGTTTGCGGATGACTGCAAACTGGGAGTCATCACTGAATCCCCTAAAGATGTGGATATCCTACAAAAGGGCCTTACAGAGACAGATACCTGGTGCCAAAGCCACGGACTCAAGCTCAATCCAAGAAGTGTATAGTAATCCCCTTTGGGAAAAACCAAGTACCCATAAATTACCACATAGATGGCAATACACTTAACACCGAAAATGTGATAAGAGACCTAGGAACACAGGTGGACAGCAGTCTCATCTTCGATAACCACATTGCCACAACAGTCAGGAAATCCTTCTTTGTGGCACACCTCATCACTAAGGGCTTTTCATCCAGAAAGAGAGAGGTCATTGTCCCTCTGTACTCATCCCTTATCAGACCCATTATAGAGTATAATGCCCCATTTGGTATGTACCTCACAAGACATCTGCAACAGCTGGAAAGGCCGCAGAAATACCTCACTAAAAGAATCACAGGCCTAGAGCAGATGCCCTATGCTGACCACCTAAAAAAACTCCAGCTATACTCTGTAGCATATCGTCTACTCATAGGCGATCTTTGCTTAACATACAGTGCCATGTCCGACCCGGAACTGTTGGACATGGGAAATCCCAGTCCCTCAGAGCCACATGCTCCAGGGATTTAAAGCTTGTCACCTCTATAAATAAAACATGCTGGAGGGATAGGTTCCTGACCCAGAAAATCCCCATACTATGGAACAGACTGTCCATACATGTCAAGCAGAGCGCCTCCTTGGTCCTCTTCAAGAAAAACCTTGACAGTTGGATGGGTGATAGGAAATTCACCCCAGGGATCACGTCAGTAGCCCTACTAGACAGGGGCCCAGGGAAGTAAATACTGTGGGCATAAATAACCAGGGAACTGCTATGGATTGGCTTGTATAGGCCCTAGGGTCGATAGCCTAGTATTGACCTATGAATCTATGTCTCCCACAGACTGCTGCTTCTCTGGAATAGACTCTATATACATGTAAAACAGAGCTCCTCACTGACCCTACTCAAATGCAACCTAGATAATTGGATGGGAGACTACAAAATCACCCCTGGGATGGCACCCACATCCCTCATGGACAGGAGTAGCCAGTGTTGATCACAGACCCAGTCTGTTCATAAATTTGTTCTGCGAACAACCCAAAAAAGAACAAATGGGGATACTTGGGATTAACATGGCTAGCTTTGTAAAGGCGCTAGGGGCACTGGCCTAGTAATCTCCTATGAAACGATGGACTTACAAGAACAGAGTGGTTCAGACTAATTATACAAAATAATGTGTATGTACATTGTAGTGAACAAGCACAGTGCAATGTAAAATCAAGCAGATTGTTATAAACAATATATACATTAGTTTCTGAAGTGGTCAATTTCAGTAAATCTTGAGAGAGGCGAAGAGACTCAGAAAGGAGAAAGAAATGGACTAACTGCACCATGACTATTCAGAATGTTTCCTTGTGAATAAATTCAATGATACTACTTAAGTCTAGTATTGGTCCAAGTTTCTTTGTTTCTTTGGAATTACTAAGAGCCTAGAATAGTAATCAGATCCTTTGTGGTCTGATGGGAATTCTTGGATATCTCTTTTGTTAAAGACATTCAACACTTACTTTCTTGATACATTTTCTGAAAGGCTTGGGTGTAAGAAAATGGAAAACAGTGGAGACAACATGGGATGAAGACGTGAATGGTATAGTCCCTGTACAAGATTGCCTGAATTCACGTTTTCTACATAATGGTCAGTCATGCAGAAAAGTAGAGGGAAAATCAACCAAATGTTCTCCAGAGGGGGGGAATTAAAATCTCAAGCTTTAGATGACAACTGATTCCCTATGGAGGAAACACAATGTCCCTTGTTCTGCTGATTATTCTTGCCTTTGGGATGGCATCTGCTCTGGAAACTACTATGGCCCAAGTGGTTCCTCCCAGACTTTTAATGTGCTTGTTGCAACTGGCCACACCAGTACCACACTGGATAGGATTGTTTACCATTTTGGAAAAGGGACTTTATGAAGTCTGAAAAGTGATACCAAACACATTAATAGTTTTCCCTTCTTTCTTTATATCCATCAGGTTTTTTTTGTTACCTTGTGATCTAGACAGGGCAGATCCATAAAAAATCCAAACTAGAGGTATGCCTTAGAATCTTCAGTAAAATCAAAAACCTAATACCCTATCTGCACAATCTCTGGAATTAGGGGCACAGTGGAGAGTGAAGTTTGACAAAGCTTGACATGGTTGCCATCTATGAATGCCACTGATTGTTATTAAGCTCATTATCTGGCAATGCCTCCAATGATTTGGACATCTCACCAGCATAACCTTTTCTTGAATTCTAACATATGGGATAAGTAGTGTCCTTACAGTAAAGGTACACGATGCATAAACCCCCTTTCTAAACCTGTCTCATACAACAAACTCCTTGTCAGAGGGATGACAGCTGTTGCAGTGAGTGTCCATCCACATCACTGCCACTCATCTGAAGGATAGTGGCATTGTGTTTGCCTGGTTACACTCCTTCCCCTCTCCCCAGGATGTCCTTACCCATCCTCCCTGTCAGCACAGTCAAGTGCTCAAGCATCTAGTTGAACTCAGATCACCTGTGCCATAGTCAAGCCTTCATCATTTTATACCACACCAGTGACAGCTTAAGGAAACCAAAGGATCTTGTTTGGAGTCCCTGGAAGAGTAGTAATAGCTACTTCTTTCTATACCTCCAGATGATGACAACAGCCATCTTGTTGGGGTAGGATACCATCCACTAAGAAGCAGCAGGACCAAAAAGTCTCCTGATGAATCCTTTGCAAAGATATCATGAAATATGTGAGGTCATTCACCCTTTTCCCTCACCAGTTCAAAGACCCCTGCAATATTTGTATGATATGGGAGAATGTTATTGAATTTGCATCATCTCTATTGTCTGCTTCTGATGTAGGAAACTTTGGTGCAGAACAGATTTGCTTCCTTTGCACATATGCTTTCTTCCCCTCCTGGTGGTATGGGATTCTGAGCAGGAGAGGAGGAGGAAAACAGGCTAGACACAGACAAAAAGATCTGACTTTTAGCCTGATACTAAATGGCTTAGCTACTGAAGGAGCAGGCAGAAAAAAAGTCTCAGACTGAAAATAACATAATTGCAGGTGCTGAAGGCAGCATATGCAGAATAGTCTGCATTTCAGTTATAAAACACTGATGTCAAAACAATGCTCAGGGCTGAGAATATTGATGTTGAGGATGTCACACTGAAGCCCATCAGCACTAATCTCAATAGTGACAACACTGATGCTGAACTGGGAGATAACTGGCAAACCCTGGTCATTGGCAGTGGATGATCCATTAGCCTAAAGCTTGGCACTAACAGCTTTGGTCCCAAAGTCTTGAAAAGCATAGTGTCAGAGACCTTCAGTACTGCCAATGGACGTAGTACCAATACAAACTCCAAGGACTTGACCCTGATTCCAAGAACCACAAAAATACCCAGAGATTACAGCAAAAGCACCAATGGCAATGACATACATGACACATTTGAGCACTGAACACACTGAAGTAAACGGTTGTAGTCTTGAGGCTATCATTGAAGCTTCTATCACTGTTAATTTTGACCCCTTCAAGAAGTTGAATGGTCTCATTTGTATTTGCATGGGAACAATGAGGAGACACACAAAAATGAGGACTGGGAATAACTGTCCCTATCCACCCTGGTACCCCTGGGATGAAAAGGCAAGTCCCACCTCATGCTGCAACTTCAAAAGAGTCTTCAATGTCCTTTCACAGTCAAATCTACGGTAACAGCATGACTATAGCAAGAATGGAATAGCTTGGGTAACACAGTCTAGACAGTATGTATCTCCTGAGTTCACATTGTGATAAAGATGAATCCCTGTCCTCTTTTAGTTCATTCCCTCCAACAGAGCTCTGGAAGTTGCACTGTAATTTCCAAGGGGCGGAACCTACTTTTTTGACAGAATCAAATTATGTTGCCACATAGGTTCATAGATTTATCGATGTGTACTAGGCTAATGGTCCTGGTGCCTTTACAAGCCTAGCCAACAGAAGAGCCCTGGCATTGTGCTGCCCATCATTAGTTCCCACTGCCTCTATCAAGTAGCGCCACAGGAGTGATCCCTGGGGTGAACTTTCTATTTCCCATCCACTCATCAAGATTTCGCTTGAAGAGGGCTAGTGAGGTGCTCTGCTTGACATGCATGGGAAGTCTATTCCAAAGCATGGGTAGTCTCTGGGTTATAAACCTGTTCCTCCAGCATGTTTTTTGATTGTGGTAATGAAGTTGAGGTCTCTGGAGCATGTGGTGCAGAGGGATCGGGATTTCTTTAAATGTAGCATTTCTAACAGAGCTGGGTCAGACATGGCTTTGTAAGTCAAGTAGAGATAGCTTCTTAGTAGATGATATGAGACAGAGAATAGCTAGAATTGAGTCTGTCCATGTAGGACATGTATTTAAGGCCTATGATCCTCTTCCTGAGGTACTTTTGTGGCCTCTCCAACTGTTGTAGGTGTCTAGTTAGTTACATGCCAAATGGGGCATTATACTCTATGACTGGTCTAATGAAGGAAGAGTAGACAGAAATGATTATCTCTTTTCCTGGATGCAAAACCCTTGGTAATGAGATGTGCCACATAGAAGGACTTTTTGACTACAGTGGCAATGTGGTGGTCGAAGGAGAGGTTTCTGTCAACCTTTGTCCCCAGATCTGTTATAACGCCTTCAGTGTTCAGTGGGCTCCCATCAATGTGGTAATTAGTGGGAACTGAGTTTTTCCCCAAAGGGGATGACGATGCATTTTTTTGGCATTAAGCTTAAGGCCATGGTTTCAACACCAGTCAGTGGTCTCAGTGAAGCCTTTCTGTAGGATGTTTGCATCACTTGGGGAGTTAATAATGGCTCCCAGCTTGCAGTCATCTGCAAACTTTGTCAGCCAGAGTCCCTCTGTGTTGGCCTGGACTTCTGAGAAATAGATGCCAAACAGCAGAGGACCTAGGACCGATTCCTGTGGGACTCCACTCATGACTGGTCGGCAGTCTGACTTGGAGTCTTCTATTTTCACACCGTGGGTTCTATCTGTGCCAATTTGCAACCCACCTAATGATAAAGGGGTTGATGCCTAGTTTGCTGAGTTTATCAATAATTCCTGAGTGAGGAATGGTATCAAAGGCCTTGGCCAGATCGAGGTAGGCTGTATGAACTGCCTTACCTTCATCCACCGCTCTGGTGATGGACTCAAAGAAGTCAGCCAGGTTGAGCAGGCATGATCTACCTTTCACAAAACCAAATTGCATGGGATCTAGAGTTTGGAGATTCCCTATATCCTTGTTAATTAGGTCCATGAAGATGTGCTCCATAGCCTTACATATCAGTTTCGTCAGACTAATGGGAAAATAATTTCCAGGGTCTGTAGTCCCTCCTCCTTTATAGAGAAGGATGACTACAGCAGTGCATCATTCGGTAGGGACAAAGTCTGAGGTGAGGCTGTGAGTGAACAGAGCACACAGATGTGGTGCCAGTTCACTTTGTAATTTATGTAGAACACCAACAAATGTTCATAGCTCTGGAACTATAGGGGTTACTAAAGAAGTGTAAATGTTAACTCTTCAGCACAAAATACTTTTATAATGGTAGTATTCTTTAAGTTCTAGGTCTTACACTGGACTTTATAGGTCACAGTGAACACAATAACTATTAAGTGTACAATGTTTTGTAAACATCATACAATGTCTCAGCAATCACTCAAGTTACACACACACACACACACACACACACACACACACACACACACACACACACACACACACACACACACACACACACACACACACACACACACTGTCAGCAGCATTTTGTTTATCCAGCTGAGAGCTTTCATATGAGGGTAAGCAGTTCTGTCTGTGCTACTTGGTTGTCAGGATATTGAAAAACATGCAACTTATGACAATATACTAAATAAATATTATACAAACAACAATTATTAACTCCTTACCTGCACTACACAGAGTTCAGCTATCAATGCAGTTGTGTTAATCACTGTGTAACCTTAAAATGCATTGTTTCAATATTTGTAAGCAGCATGGTTTTGGAATTATTGATGCAAATATGAACAAGCAATATTTCATACCTAGAGAAGTCAGTAGGATGTTAATTGCAGAAACACCTGGAGGCATCACTTGGCTGTAATGAGTTAGTCTAGGTGCCAGCAACACCAGGGGGAAAGACAACAAAATAGGAAGTGAACTCTAATAACCAAGGTTTCTTGACTAGTGCTGGAGAACAGTCCTTGAAAGACTTAACAGTACTTTCCTTCCTATGCTTATGCTTTTTAGCTTTATCACAAACCTAGTCTTTGTCCTTCTCCTTTGTCAATGAGTGTCATAACAACCTGATTCATACCTATGTATCAAAGTAGTCGACACTTATGGATCAACAGAGAAAGATCCCCTATTTACAACAGACCCAGTAGTAGGCAATGCATCTTTAAAGATAAAGTTGTATGACTATCTCTTAAAGCCCATAATCAAGGGCAAATACGTCTGCCCTTTAAATATTCCACTACAATACAAGCAACACATAAAGTACAGTTGTGTATGTATCCGGGTCTATATTATCATGTCGAAAGATGTGTTTAGCAAACACGTCTTCATCGACAAGTAAACAGCGAACTCTGTAATCGCCAAACGGCCACATCAGCGACTTTTTTCCCAGGGGAAAAAGCACTTGGCAGTCATCGGAGATTTGCCCTTTTCCCCATTGTACTGCAATCTCAGAGGTGGTATATTTAGTTAGGGGGCACAGTCTCCCACACTGGGGGGTGCAGGGGGCAAAGCCCCCCGCTATGAAGGGTTTGAACGTGTTTTTGTTTGTTAGGCCAAGCGCTTTTTCCCCTGGAGAAAAAAAGTCGCTGATGTAGTCATTCGGCGATTACAGGGTTCGCTGTTTATCGATGATATAGACCCATGTAAACTTACCATAACAGTAGATGTCTGAATGACCACTGCTGCAGTAGCCTTAGCTATATGAGTTATATCCAGCATAAGATAAAAACAGATGGCCATCTTCCAAAGCCTGAGGGCACCTTCCATGCACCTTAACCATCAGTCATCTCGAGCTGAGCTGACTAAAAAGGCAGGTTTGAATGCCAAGCCCTTCAGACATGCCAGCAGAAAGAGGGAGGCCAAGACAATGTTAGGAATAAGAAAAAAACAAATGTTCACTCCCTAGAATAAACAATGCCCCCCAAAAAATAAAAAAAAAAACAAAGGGGGTGGTGGGAGGGAGCAACTACTGTAGCAGTGATTGTTGGAACATCTACTGTTATGCTAATTTTCCTTATAGAACTGCACTATGTTCATTATATTGATCACTGCTGCAGTAGCCTTAGCTACATGGCTAGATTACCCTAGCTTATTACATTTGGGAAGCGGAAGGAGAACAGTCCAGGAACACCTGCAGAATGCTCCTAGTAAAGCCTGATCTGGACCTAGAAAACAAATCAAGCTTATAGTACTTTGAAATCTATGTACTTAAGACCCAGTTGCAGCTTCTTGAATACTTCTTGAATCCAACCCCTTTCCAAAAAAGCCATTCATGAAGCCAAGGCCTTAGTAGAATGGGCCTTGACCATGCCTGGAATAGTTTTGCTGTGGTGACAATAACAAAAGGTAATAGCCTTAGACAACCATTTGGAAATAGTCTGTTTTGACACAGGTTGTTCCTTCTTCTTGCCTTCACAAAAAATGGACAACTGATGCAAAGATCTGAAAGACCGAGTTCTGTCATGATAGTATGAGTTGTTTGTGGACATCCAAGGTATTGGGTACCCTTTCTCCCTCATTTTTAGGTTCAGGAAAGAAAAGAGGAGGATGGAATAGTCTGGCTTCAATTAAACTTGAATACTACTTCAGGCATAAAAGAAGGATTAGTTCTCAAGGAAACCCTTCCTCTGTGGAAAATGCAATAAGGATGACTCACCATAATTGCTTGCTACTTAGATACCCTTCTTGTATGATAAGACCCTCGAGTCAGCCAGGCTCATTCAAATGGAGCAAGTGTTAGCATCTCTAACACAAAATTTAAGATCCCAATGGTATTCTTGGTGGCCTCTTATGCAAAACCCATTTTAAAAACATTTTGACATGAGACTGTATTGAAATAGGAGAATCCATGGGCTGACATACTGAAATGGCTGAGAAATTAACCCTGATGGCAGAGTAAAAAAGGCCATAGGATAGTGACTCACAGACATATTGTAAAACCACAAAAACAACTAGTCCTGAATGGGTGCTGGTTATGTTGTAAAAAACAACTATAAAACCTTTTACATTTACTAAGAGAGAAGACGAGAAGTCCTGAGCTGATATTCAACTGTGTTCTCCACCACTGTACATCTCATCTGATAAAGGGCAGTACCAATAATGGAGATTCCATAGAGTGTAGGTACTGGGTCCATCAGTTCTGGGTATACAACTGAATTTTCCTTATTTGGAGACAGGCCAGTGGTATCATGAGAACTGTGGATGCCACAAGTCCTAAAATGTTTAGGAATTCTCTTGCACAGCTGAAGTTCTTCTCAGAGGATTCCTGAAACACCATATGGTAAGACAGGATCTTGTCTTCGGGAAGAAATGTCATTCTTTCACCCCAGAAAAATGAGTCTTTCTGAGGGTGTCACGAAAGACTTCTGAAGTTTCAACTTGAACCCTAGCTTGGTGTGTAAGACTGAGACCTTTCCTAGTGAATCCAAACACTTGGGACTGATTCTATAACACCTTGAGTCCAGCAATTGCCAGAATATAGGAGGAAATAAAGTTTGGTTTGTCAGTTGTGGGGGCACCCCATTGAACTGAGGTACATGTTTGTTCCACTGCACCTCTTACCTCTGGCAACAATGCTGACCACCCATTTGTCATAAACATCTACTGGCCAGGCTGCTGTATTCAGAACTAACATTTGGGATACGGCACGTGGAGGGGGACTTGGGAAAGATAGGTTCCACATCTTGGCATAGTCAAAGGTTAGAAGGGGGTACCCTTTTTGGGACAGGAACCTCTCTTGTTAGGCTTGGCAGAGTTCTAATCCTGGCATTTTCTGTTGGTGCTTAGCCTTTTGTTTGGCTTAAACTTTTGTTTGTTGAAAACAATTATCCTGCATAATGGAGAGAAACTTACGAATGTTGTGGAACATTTAGGCACCCCTTGCATCAGTTTACCTCTATCACCCCAGTGTTTAAGGATCTGATTCATTGTTGTACCAAACACATAATCAGAATCAAATGGAGCATTCATAACCTCATTTTTTAACTCATGAGATTTTGGCTGTTCCACCTAGCATACCTCCTTATCAGATTAGACATTGCTGCATTTTTAGAAAGAGTACTGGTCCCTTCCAAGTCACTCTTTAAAGCATGTTTAGACATTTGAAAAACACTGGGCACAATATCTTTGACACAGACTTACTCAGCAAGTAATGATGTAGCAAATGTATCAAAACTATACATACATCTCAGTGGGAAGAGAGACTGGATAAGCAATTTGCAAAGAAATAATGGAAGGATATATGTCTGTCTCCCAAATATGCAACAAAATCTAGAATATTTAGGATTTTTGCTTGGAAGTGTTTACATAGATATTTTTATACCCCAAATAGACTCCAGAGAATTTTTCCTCAGGTAGACAGCAAATGTCAGAGGTGTGATGGGGAAGAAAAAGGTACTTGGGAACATATTTTCTGGGAGTGCAGTGGATTGGCAGACTTTAAGGATTCCCTGCAGGATGCACTGTCAGACATGCTGGGTGGGCAGATTGGTGTGAAGAGGGAGATGATTTTTCTGAGCTATGATACAGAATCAGAATTGCCTAGACATAGCATGGCCTTGCTGTGTCTAATTTTGGTGGTTGCCAAAAAGCAATTAGTAGAAAATGGAAATCAAAATCTAAAGAAGTAATGAATATAATAACAGAGATAAAACAACTGGAACTGAGATCTGTAGGAAAGGGTAGGAGCAAACTACACAGGAAAAAAATGGGAATTGTGGGAACAATACATATAGGGAAAGAATGAGGTTTAAAAGAAGGCAGGACTTAAATGAGTTATGTCATGCTTGAAAATGACTGGGTAGATTATAAATGATGTATAATGTTTGGAATTGGGAGTGTGTCAGTATGGTTTGTGATGTAAAATGCTTGCAACTAGGATTGTGTCGGTGTGGTTTGTTTTCATTTATATACATGTATGAATACTTACGTCGTAAGTGATACTTTAATAAATATGTTTCTTGTTTAAAAAAGGGGGGAAGCAATTCAATAATTTATGTAATGCTGCTTAGGTTATATCATACAGAGCAATATGTGTGAAGTCTAATTTTTGTTAATGTTAATCTGTTAATACAGTTTGCTTTTTTATAAATGTAAATTTGTCTATGCCACAAGTGATAATTCAATAAAGGAGTTTAAAAAAAAATTATACATACACCTCAACTCAAACGTTCACATAAAACACGGGTAGTTAAACACCTTAAAGGCTACATTGCTGGACTGTACCATCTTCTTTCCCTGTGATTTTATTCACTTCTCTAGCTTATCTGAAGGGAATGGGTTTGATGAAGACATAGCCTTTTTGATGGAAGATGTCACTGGGGACACGGCAGCCTGATCTGCAGACAAGGAGGCTTGGAGACCAGGCATGTTCCATTGACACTTTTAGGCAAAGGCTCATTAACAAAGGAGAATCGCTAGTTTTTTTAACAACTTTGACCAATGCTAGCATAAATGGAAGGTAGGTCACCATGTCTGGGCCTCATACTCCAAAAGATCACATGCCCTGCTGACCTTGGGCGCAGCTGAAGACTGCACACAGTTGAATACATCCCTAAATCTAGCAAGCATTAGGAAAAAGAAAACATCTGCTTGGTTTACTGGAGCTGCTCATCCTCAAAAGAAACCGACTGATACAACTCTGACAGTTCGGAAACATTTTTCAAAATCAAGATCCCGGTGTTACTTATAACACGTTTGCACCCCACAGTCAACTTTCTGGACAATGGATCTAGCCATAACCATCAATTCAGATCCAAACATAATCAGAGACTGATACTGGTGGGAGTATCCTGGGGGGGGGGTGGTTATATATCAACACAGAAGACAGATTCTGCACCTCTGACTTCCCCTTCAACTAAAGAGTTTGGTTCTCGCATATACTGACAGACAATGGTACAGCCCCAGAAGACATGTCTGACTACGTGTCATTCATAGTCCTGGTACTAACACCACACCAGGGGACATGGATGCAAAAGAAGATGGGTGGTTCGATAGCCTGCTTAAGTCACAAGCTGTAGGCTGAAGCATATTTCTTGATTTGTTTCTATGTTTTTTAGATGCACAAGTAGTAGATGGTGGTGGCAGGTGGCACCACATCTGAATCCATCGAGTCAGGGAACAAACAACTAGCCAGATCAATACCAAATACCGGCCCAGCAAAAAATGGATTGAAATCTTACTATTGTCCCTCTAAATGGCAATCTGAAATCTTTTTCTACAGTGATACTGTTCTGAACCTTGCACTGAATAAAATGACAACAGTTTCAGTAATACACTTTGAAGTGCAAAATACATGTGCTAAAGTCCCCTGGTTTTGTTAAAAAAGGCTAGTTTCAATTAAATGAATGAATACAGCCTAAAACATTATTAGACAAGATATAAATCATAAACTGATAAAAAATTCCAAATGTTTAACATAGAATATGGCACCAAAAGCAATCTGAAGTTTATTTCTGCAGGTGTTACTATTCAAATGATTGCACTGAATAAAGTGACAGTTCTAGTAACAGTTCCAAGAACAAAAACACACATACAAAAATCTCCTAATTTTGTAAAAATAAGGCTAGTTTTGGAGCATGTACTGGCATGTGCACAGAGATGCAGGGTTAACACTGCACCAACTCTGAAACATGGTTGGGGATCTGAGAAATGACAGCAATGCTAACTAACTTAATGCACATTACGGCCAACCTTAAATACCCCAGAGGAGGCTGAACAGTTCCTTAATAATGGTGATGGTGTTTCAAAGTGAACTTTTTCTAGTCTGGTTCAGTCAGCAGGGTTGGCAGTGGCATTTGAAAAAAAAGAGGAACAGACCCTTGTCCACATCACCAACTAAACCACCTGCTTTCAAGACAGAAAAAGACAATGGGGACTGTTGTACAGGTACTGATAAAGTGATTATCAGAGGCTCACATAAGGTACTGCTCTTCTTGGATTTTCTAAAGACTTCTTAACAGGTTTGTGCCCCTGGCTAAAGAAAGCTCTTTAAATGGCTCCTATTCTATGGATCAGGAACCCTTTTCAAACCCAGTTTTCATTTTCTCGGAGATCTCAGAAATGGAGTAATCTTGCACTGAGAAATTTGATCTGGTCACTTATGAAAGGCCCAAGACAGAATACACAACCTAATGTGCGCAGTTACTCCTGGTTGTTAATTACTGTTGGATCTCTAAACATGCTCAGGATCTACAATGCCACTGTCAGCTAGTATGAGAATGTTATCAGAGTCATCCAGGATACTGTTTCTTTCCTAATGATGTTTTCAGATCTTGACATGACAATGCAATCTTTCTTCCTTGGACCCTGGATTATCATTTTGGTCAATCAGTTTGTTTGTTTGCAGTAGTGAATAGCAACTTTGGCTGGTACTTTTAGTGCCTTTGAGTGCTCTTTTTCTAAACAATAGTTTGTACATACCTAACTAAGCTTGTAATGCTGATAGCTGTTTTAGATCTTCTTTTCTCCTAACATGACAGCTCTGTATATTGGTCAGTGAAAAGGTAACAAATTGTTTGCTTTTTAGTGTTAATGTTTCTAAACTAGTACTTTCCTTTGCTTGCTGTGTCACTTAAAATTAGTCTGTACATCAGCTACTAATTTATACCACTGCACCTTGGGATTGCTCAGTGACCTGTAGTAGGTATACACAAGTCTTTACCCACCAAAATGTTATGGGACAGATGTAAATTAGTTAGCTGGAATGTGAAAGGGGTATCATCAGCAGTTAAAGCTGCCAGCTATTCTGAAGCCTGCGAACACTTTTGATGCATGAGTTATTCTTTTACAACAAATAAAAATCAAGGAATCACAGGCTGATCCTTTTATGAAAAAAATCGAATGGATCCAGGCAATGGCACTGAGTTGTGCCACAATGTCTTAAGACAGGGATAGCAGATAGCTAGCTCTGGGCATTAATATCTGTAAAGACAGGCTAGTGCTAGGCAACTTCTAAGATTTTGTAATGGCAATATGTTTTCTAGCATCACCTCAGCATACTGTGGTGACAAGATGGGATTTCAATGAGGTAAAGAACCTCAATGTGGATACATTTCCTTTTCAGTGATATAGACTCCCGTATGAGGCACATGAACTTCAACTGATGACAGAAGTTCTTCATGTAGCACTGGTATGGTTTCTTTTTAACCGTGATAAGAGAGATTAAACTTTCTGGGGTCCTCAGGCCAAGGCAGCCAGCAGGCTGGATATGTGGTTACTGAGTACAGAGAAAGTCCAGCTGCTTGGGGATACTGCTATTTCCACTGGGCCCCAGTCTGATCACAATCCTATATGCCTCACCCTAAGCTTCACTGCTGCATCCACTGGGGCAACACAGTGGTGACCAGACCCACTGTTAAGTGAGAGACCCACAGCTTATGTACAGGGTTAGTTTACAGAGCAAGGAGTACTGGCAGAGCTCAAGGAAAGTGTAATCTATCTTGTAGTTAGGTGGGGTTACTGTAAGGAGAAACAGAATGAATTAGGACAGAAGTTAGAAATAAAAAGATGGTACAATGTCAGACATTCTCTACTTTGCAGGAAAAAAATTCAGAAAAAAATCAATTGAACTTAGCTCAGCCTACTGTGGATAAGACAACCATAACTCATAAAATTAAAGGGATTCATAAAAAATATTGCAACACAGTGCAGGAGAAGATTAAGACTAAATGGGAGATCATACATGTTTTCTACTGGGCTAAGGAAATGAGTTCTCAAAAACTTCCTGCAAACAAATGTGCAGTACGTCAGAAGGAGATGGTCATTGAAGCTTCATGCAAGCCAAATGGGAAATTAGTCATTGACCCCTTGGAGATCAATCAGTTGCCAGAGGGCTCCTTTGCTCAGGCAATTACCAAAGGCCCCTTAAAACTCTAGAAGAAATTTTAGCTTACCACAATTTGATGTGCCCTCCCTCATCACTTCACAACAAATCCTCCTTGCCAAACTGGTGTCTAGTGCTGAGATTGTCATTACTCTCAAAGCTTTACCAGCTGGCAAAGCAACAGGGCTCAATGCAATTACAGTTGAAATCTATAAAAAGAATAAGAAAGACTTAATGAATAGGTTATCTAAGATTTTCACTGCTTGCATGGAGTTAGGTTCCTCCCCAAATCAAAAGACTAGAACCAAAACGGTTATGTTTCCTAAACGTCAAAAGGACCCTCATGACTCCAACAATCACAGGCAAATATCTCTTCTCAAGGTAGATCTCAAATTTTATGAAAAATGTTGACCTTGAGATATGAGAAGGTGATGAAGGATTTAGATGGTCCTAATCTGGATTTTATCAAAGGCTGAACAAGGTGCTGTTGTCCTTGTCAGGCTTTGGCTCAACATGTAAACATTTCATGAAGATAACGCTAAGATCAGTGCCACTGACATGCTGGATTTTAGTAAGGCATCTGACTCTATACAATGGAATTTCATGTAAGGTGTTCTCCAGAATTCAGGCTTTTATGTGGTTTGTTTTTCAGCTTTTTCCTGGTAAGGGGTTGCCACAGCGGAACTCCGGTCCGCTAATGATTGGCAGTAGATTTTTACGAAACGCCGAGGTGCCAGCTCGACGCCCAACCTTCAACGAAGACACGCCCATATGTGTTTCGAATGCTACCCAACTGCGGGGAGGACATGCAGACTCCACTCAGAAGGCACTTCCAAGCCACACCGAGAATCGAACGGGAGAACCTCTTGCTGTGAGGTAACAATGCTACTGCCGTACAACCGTGGCATCATATATACAACTGGTATATAAGAACCTTACTTCCCAAGTTTCCTCTGGCAACAATCTTTAGACAGTTACTGAGCTCAGGTGGGGGGATCCTGACAGGGATGCCTGCTATCTCCACATTTGTTTGTCTTCATGATATTAGTACTAGTTGTTAGAGAGTATCACTGTCCTTGTTTAGAGGTACTCTAACAAAGGTATTCATTTACTAGACTCCAGGTGCCTACTTTCTGCATGGTTTGCAGACAATTGCATTCTCTGGCTACACAACCCTGTAATGGATATAAAGTCTTTGGTTCATATTTTACAACAGTTGCACAATTCTTTGGTCTTGTGGTAAGTAACTCTAAATTAGCTATTCTTCCATTGATGTATGTACTAAACAGCTATTGCAGGACTGCTCAGTCTTGCCAAGTCCCCCTTCTATTCTGTGTCTGTACTCAGAATTTGCATGGATCTTAGCCTTGCAAAACTAGGTGATAACAATACCACCACCCTTTTCAGTCTGCTTCAAAAAAGTTTTTCAGTTGAAAAATCAGACCCTGCCTTTTCTACAAAGACTGCAAGCTATAAAAATGTTTTGCTACCACATATTCTGCATGTTATGTGGCATGTTCCTAGCATTAGTTACCTTCTCAAAAATAGTCTCTAAATGTCAAAAACTCATATGCAACTATCTATGGGCAGGCAAGGTACCCAGAATCAGTAAGCAGAATTTATATCTAAGTAAACAAATAGGGGGTTGGCATGCCCAATTTACAAATGTACTGCAAAGCAATCACAGGTCTCAAAGCCAAGAGAGCTAAGAAGCACACCTCACTAATTAGGAAATTACTGGAAACCCTGGTAGGTAAGATGATCCTTTGTGGAAGTCCTATGTCCCTTCTTACAAGACTTGGGACACTGGAGGTATTGAGGTCTGGTATTTAGCTAAATGTGCAATTCATCCAATAGGGTGCAATAATTTCTGGCTGTGGTACACTACAGCATTGTTAATAGATAACCAACTGCTATTTTGGCAGGATTGGACACAAGCAGGAATTTACTGTATACAACAGCTATATGATATTCATATGGGCGCTGCTGATGTCTTTTAATCATGTTCTACTTATTGGAGCACAAGGCTAAGAAGCTGACTACCACGCACTTCAAAGAGAAATGGGAGCTCTAGCTCCAGACATTGCTACTGGCTGAGGAACAGGGTAAATGACTTCTACCCCTCAATGACCATTCCTTGCCAACACTGACACAATTTACTTTAGCAAATATGGTTTATAAGTGGCAAAGAACTCCTTTGGGATTTAGGTCAACTAATGTTCAACAGGGCTTCTTGTGATGGAAACGTGGGGGGCCACAGGCTACTTAGCTTCAAATGGTTTGGGAATGCCTTGGGAATAAATGCATGGTGGAAAAATAAATAGCTGGTGTCCAAGTGGCTGAGGATTCCCATCTTTTCTGGTTTTCTGGAGTACAATCAAACAGCTGACGTATTCCAACTACTATTAAGTACTGGATTAGGGTGTAGTTCCCACCTTGTTGACAGCATTTTTTTTAAGTATTGGAAGGTAACCCATATGGTTTGGGTTAGAAGTTTTCTTACACTCGCTGATATACTCAAGGCTTGACATAAAGAACATCTTAATATGCAACTTTGGTCTGAAATGTGATGCATACTTATGTTTTTGTTAACTAGGTAAGTTTTTTTTTTACACATATTACCTGTTTGTTTGATGTAATAGCGATATATATAGCCTTAACGAGATAATATCACTGGATGTGATTTAGTAGTGATATATATAGTCTTAATGTGATAATCTCTCTGTATGGGTATTTTTACAATACATGTTTTTGTCTGTCATTTGGAATAGTTTCAGATGATTGTCTCATTTGGTATTTTTTCATGTTCTGCATCTGTAATGACTTGACTGGTTTGTAATCTGTTCAACACTTTGCTTAGTAAAGTTGGTTAAAAAAACAGATGGTTAGTTTCAGCCAAAATTAATGGATACAGCCTAAAACAGTGTTAGATAAGAAACAAATCATTAATCAATAACATAAAAATGTCACCAAAATCTCGATTTAAATGAAAATGTTGTTTAAAAGGCTGTAATCCTGATCAATCACCTCAAATAATCACAACCCCTAAGAAAAAAACTGCAATATCAGCATGTTTTCCCATCAAAACTTCCAAATGAAGCTTTTCATCAACAGCATAGGCCTTACTGTGCTAGTCAAAGTAAAAACAGAAGCATATACAAAATTTCTAATCAGGAAAAAAATAGAAGAATACACTATTCTGGAGCTGACCTAACAAAGCGCAGGGAAAAACTAAAACCCAAAAGGGTTTCTTTTCTGATCTCAGCAGCTAAAAAAATCTTAAGTAATGAGTGGTCATTGCAGACAGCCTTGTCTTACTGTGGCACTAGAAAACTGAAAAGGTCCTGTCTGTGGCTATGAAAGGCAATCCCTCTGTTCTCTTGTGATTAGTCCATCATGTTCACAGACAGGCAGGGGGAGGAACACTGAGCTTTGGTGACTGCCAGAGATAGGGTAGCCAGGCACTATTACTCATATGCCAGTAAGGCAGTGCATTTGTTGAACATCATCCGTAACATCACACCAGAACAACTTTGGCTATATAGGTGTAAAATAACACCAATGAGCCCAAGGAAAGAACTAGTGAAGGAAATAATGTCTCTACAAGGCGGGAATGGGGGCAGGAGAAAGGGAACGGTAATTAGTAAGCCATGTTTCAACTGAAAGAAAGGAGTTTTGTGTTAGTGTATGGAGTTCCTGTAAGGAAGAAGCAGCACATGTAAGTGTGGAATTATCAGCATACTGGATGATAGAAATGTGTAGAGTCAAAGTATGGAGATTGTTAGTAAAAAGTGAAAACAGCAGAGGTCCTATGATGGAACCTTGGGGAACTCCTAGAGTAAATGGAAGAATAGGGAAGAGGTCCTGCTGCTCCTGACTGCATTTGCAGGACTAATGTGTATTTGTATAAAGCAAACTGGAATATTTTACAGTGGCCATTTTATTACAATCAGACATGATGCTTTTACAGTTGATAAGGTGACTGTAAATGATGAGTACAGATATTGGTGGATTATAATGACAGCAATTTGAGTGGCTTTTTATAGTTCAAACGTTCTGAAATCATACCCCTCAAATGTACCAAATTCCTTGGTATTTACCAATTTTGAGGTCAAAATAATGGGGTGCCACGAATTTCCGAGTGGCCCCTTCCATTCCCGATTATTTTTTTTTTAAACTCAAGTTATGGTGATTGGCAATATCATCATACAGCATATCAATGTGAAAGCACACTCCCTAATGATTTTTTAACAGTTTACTGCATAAACAACATAGCTATAGGTGTAGGTGAACAAGCTAGAGAGCATAAATACAGAACATGAAAGTGTGAGCTGAGCTTTGTGCGTGTGCATATAAAAAATACAAAAAACAAAAAGAAAGGGGAGGGTTGGCTTCTCTTTTGTGTATATGTAAAAATCAGTAGCTAGTGGTGGTGTGCAAAGAGCATGGCTTGTAGAGGATGTGAACATGCAAGAGTTAGGGAACATGCAGCACTAAGAAAGGGCTAATGAGCCCCTTATAATTCATTGGCACAGGTGTGATAACAGTGATACGAGCATGGAAATGAGTCGAATTGAATGCTTCTGGCCTGTTACTATTTTATGGACTCACCCAAGACTGGCCATATTTTTCAGCACAATAAAACAGTCAGTCCCTATGTTGTAAATTATAAATAATGCAGTTGTTAAAAAAAGAAGCTACTTTGTCAAAGGTTGACAGCCATCACCGACCTGCTACATTTTGACATTCTTATCCAGGTCAGGAGCAAACATACAGCATTAGTTAAGCAGCTGTTGGTTTGAGGGGGCTTGAAAATCCACTGGCTGCACGAGGGGGGGGGGGGGGATGCAGCAGCTAGGGAGCTGTTAACCATCCATTAGTGTGAAGGGGACGTTTGGCACATTTCTGTTGCCTGTATCAGTTAACAGGAGAGGGAAGTGAAGAGAAGGAATTTTAGTAATCCTCTTTGCAGTACAGACTGTTTTTATGTTTGTAGTTTTTAAATACATGCTAGCCACATGTCATTCATCTAACCGCAGAATTGTTTGGCTTCTTTTTGTGCTGATAATTAAAAAAAAAAAAAAACTTGATGGCTTTGCTTGTCTCCTAGTGCCGTGCTGTATTATCTGTCTTGGTGTATAAGAGGGGGTGATGTTTTTCTAGTATCCTTCTTATCCTTAGTCCTGCTCTACATTTCCTATACAGGCTCCTTGCTCTTCCAGTACCTCATCTCTTTTTATCTGCCACCTTATCTAATGCTCAATATGCTTGCTGTCCAAATTATTTTCATTTTAAAGATCACATTTCTTAGAAATACAATGGGTGTTCTGTTGCTGAGATGCTTTCGAGTAAGGATGTCTTACTCATTGTGCTCTTTTTTATAACTAATCAGGGATTTAGCCTTCA
This sequence comes from Protopterus annectens, assembly GCF_019279795.1. NCBI lineage: Eukaryota > Metazoa > Chordata > Ceratodontiformes > Protopteridae > Protopterus > Protopterus annectens. The sequence goes on from NC_056744.1 coordinate 1,470,760,948, forward strand.
ATTTTTAATCAGTGTTAAGAACTAGCATTCAAAATAAAAATACAACGTCCGCCTTAGTTGAAAAACATAAAACAATCCTGCCGTACTAACATTTAAAATAAAGACACTACACAATACCTGCTGAAGCTTAAAAACAAACAAAACAAATCTAGATTACCAAGCTATCCCCTTGCACATTCTCAGTGCATTTCTTTCTCATCAATGCTGCATTTGCACATCTGAAGAGCATACCTTACTTGTTCCAAATGCAGCCACTGCTATTAACACAAATGCAAAACAGACAATTACAAGAAACAATATGCCAGGCTATTAAGGTGTTCAAGCAACTGGAACAGTTGCTACAGGAAAAGTCATGTATTCATGCCTAATTGTCGGATACACTTGTGATTCAAACCAGTGTCTCAAAGATAATAGTTCTGCAGAAATAATGAAGAAGAGTGCAATGCATACTTACGTGAAAGAGCGGATGTATGGAAGGAAATAGAGAAAACTGTGTGCAGCAGGAAATGGATGGCAGTGAGCTGAGAGTTTGACTTGGGTCTAAACCTTTATTTTTCATAAACACTGAGTGAAAGCATACCCCTCAATCTCTCAGAGCAGGAAATCTGGACAAAGGCCCCAAAATAGGGATAGATTTTAAATATTGCTCCTGTAAACTCAGACGGTTGCTACAATAACAGGTTTTGCATTATTATGTATTTTCTTTTTTTTTTTCAAAACAGGTTTATTGTTTTAACATATAAGAGAAATATCATAACAATTTTATACAAGTAATTAAACATAGGTATTATTATAATATTCAACAAAACAACTAAAGTATTTACAAAGACATCCACTACAATCAGATCAATTAATTAAACTAAAATACCATGCTATTGAAATTAAATTTTTTTTAACAAATTTTGTAAATTATCCCATACAATATAATAAGATGTTTTTCTATTTGTTCTTGTCCTAATTGTGTTTATTTCCATATGGCACACTATATTCATAACATTTTTAAATTCATTGAACGAAGGAGGTGTATCTGAAATCCAATTTCTAGTTATTATTTTCCTAGCCACTGCTAGAATAGACCATAACAAGGGAAGCTTAACCTTTTTAACACTTTGAGGTACAGGTGTGTTGAATAATATAAGAGATTTAGAAATAATGAAATTATCTGTAAAAGAGCCTGCAAAAATTCATTAACTGACTTCCAGTATTCTTTCAATTTTATACAGTCATAAAACATATGAACCCAGTCAGCATTAATTTCTATATTACATTTCTTACATAAATTATCTTTATTATTTATTTTATTCATCATCAAAGGTGTATAAAAGATCTATGTAAAAATTTCCATGTATAAAGTCTCCAGACAATGGAAGACGTAGTTCTATAAGCAGATTCCAATATATATTGTTTATCTTGTTGATTTGGTGGGTCCCCATTAATAGAAGTGAAATAATTCCAGTATGAATCTACACTGTAAAAGTTTCTTGTCTGATAATTTTATGTATGTATGAAAGTTTACCTTTATCAGAAACTTTATGTTGTAAATTTAATATCAAGTAATCAATCAGTGTTGGAATAGATTCTTTAACTGTTATAGACATTAGATCTATTTTATTAATGAGATGTTGTCTAAAGGTCTGAACCTCTAACCAGCAAGTTTCTCTTAGATCAAATTCTTGTTTTAAGAAATCTAGATTTTTAACTTTATTATCAGATATCAACTGATACCAGTACTTTAGATCATTATCTATAGTTAAATGAGTTCCTTCAGAAGTAGATGACAAAAGCATACCCTGAGTATACATTATAGGGAATACAATAAAATTCCATTCCCTATACTTAGGGTGCATGAATATAAAGTTACGATAACTAATAATAATATTTAATGGGTAACAAACCATATGTTTAGGTGTAATAGGTGAAGTACAAAATTCCTTTAGTAACCATAACATGGAGTTATTTACAATCATATTTTTATGTGTTAAGGAGATTTTCATGAAGTGCATACTAATTAGCTCCCAATAATCTTTCCATTTTGTGACATATGACTGATCTATTAATAAAGTAATAACTTTTACAATAGAAGAGATAGTATATAAATTAAAGTCTGGAAAAGAAATACCCCCTTGAGACCAGCTATTAGTATGTTTCTTTAATGCAATCCTAGGTCTATTAGGTGCCCATAGGAAATTTAACATTAGTGTATTCAGTTTCTTAATAATTATTTTTGTAGGTGGAAGTATTATTGATTGTATTAAGTATAAAATCTTGGGGAATATTATCATTTTAATAATTGTAAGTCTCTCCTCCATAGTAAAAAACATATTATTCCAGGTATTAAAAAGATTTTGTATATTAAGAAAATTAGAAGTTATGTACTCACCATAACGTTCCATCTGAGTAGGTGGCTTCATTCGGATGCAACCTGTGGGTATCGGATCCGATCGAGCGCAATTCAAAAGCTTAGGCTCCGAGCTCCTAGCTCCTCCCTCTTACCCATAATCCCTTGCCAAGCCCTGACTGACCTCAGATTGAGTTTGCCTCAAAATACTGACAACAGTACACTAAAACAGCATAAATACTCGCTCTAAAAAGGTCAGGGGATGGAGGATAGTTGCATCGAATGAATTCGCCTACTCAGATGGAACGTTATGGTGAGTACATAACTTCTAAATCTGAAGTAGGCAGACTTCATTCGTCTGCAACCTGTGGACAGAGTCCCTAGCTACCTGAATCTTGGGCGCCATCATGGAAGGATGTTCGAGCACCGCTGAGCCAAAGGATGCTCTTCCTCTAGAAACAACATCCACCTTGTAATGAGAAATAAAGTAGCTGCCAGCAGATATCATCCAATGATACACGGACTTAAAAAACTGCCCTAGTAGAATGAGCTCTGAGGAGCAGGTCTGCCTGAAGTGTCATATGCCTGCAGAATACAATTAGCAATCCATTTAGATAGAGTGACTTTAGATACTGCTTGATCTGATTTCCTGTGGCCAGCTGTTCTGTTAATATAAAAACGTAATTGTCTATGAACATCCAAGGAATGCAATTTGTATTCTCCTTTGTTTGAGTACTTGGGAAAAAACACAGGTAAATTGATTGACTGGTTAATATTGGATTCAGAAGAGACCTTCGGAAGAAAAGATGGATTGGTCCTGAGGCACACCCTATCAGGGAAGAAAGAAAGGTAAGGCGGTTTGACACACAGAGCCTGAAGCTCAGACACTCTTCTGGCTGAAGTGATAGCTACCAGGAAGGCAGTCTTCCAGGAAAGGAAGGTACTTTAAATCCGAAGAAGCTGCAGGCTCGAAGGGAGGAGCAGTAAGGGCCTGCAGTACAACCTCCTTGACTGGAGGCCTTAACAAAAACTCCTTTGAGAAATGTTTTGCATAATTTAGCTGTGTCATGACCAATGTGATAATGCGAGATAGCTGCCAATTGTACCTTAATCGTGGAAGAACTAGCCCCTTGATGAAAGATGTCTGTTAGAAAATCCAGTACCGCTGACATAGGTGCCGAGAAAGGATCCAAAGTTCTCTGTCCTGCCCATATAGAGAATCTCTTCCATTTACTCCTATAAACCTGCCTGGTGGAAGGTTTATGAGCTGCCACTAAAATGGCCTTGACCGGTGATGAGATACCGGGAGTCCTAATTAAGGTTGGAACTGGAGCAGCCAAGCTGTCAACTTCAGGGTCTTGGGAACTGACATTCCCAGAGGGTGAGAGATGAGATCATCCAGAATCCATGGTGGATTGATTTTGTGAGACCATACGAAGGGGAACCAAGGTTGTCGAGGCCAGAATGGGGCAATGAGAATCATTCTGCTCCCCAAACTGTTGGTTTTCTGCAGAAGCCTCTGCATCAGAGGAAGTGGTGGGTAGGCACCAAGCATGCACCAGAGCATCTCGGGAACTCCCGAAGAAATTGTCGCATTTGGCGTTTGAGGGAGAGGCAAAAAGATCGCAACAGGGTTGCCACCAAACGGCAAAAATCTTTTTCGCTACTTCAGGATTGAGAGACCACTCGTGTGGAGAAAGGATGGTGCGACTGAGCTTGTCCGCAAGGATGTTGGACTTTCCCCCGGAATGTTGCTACCAGAAAGCGTTTGGAGGAAATTGCCCATTCCCAGACTCTCATGCCCTCTCGACAAAGCGGGTAAGATCTGGTTCCTCCCTGCTTCTTGATATACCAGACTACCGACATGTTGTCTGTCTGAATCGCAATAGTCCCTGAAGGAAGAATGTGGTGAAGTGCTTGCAACGCTAGGAGCACCGCCCTCATTTCCAGGACATTTATATGCAATGACGTCTCTGTGGGATTCCACGTGCCTTGGACAATCTTGCCCGCAGAATGCCCGCCGCACCGGAGGCAAGAAGTGTCCGTGGTCACTGTGGCTCGCCAGGGCTCCGGAGAAAGAAGCCACCAAAGAAGGGAGTCCCTGCACGCTCTGCTGACTGCAATCGGTTAGAGAAGAACAAAGAGGGGACCACTGAACTTGAAGGGTCCATTGAAGAACCAAACGGGCATGAATGAGAAGCGGAATAGCTGCCGCCATAGAACCTAGGGCCCTCAGGACCGAAGCTGCAGTTGGAGATGGTTGCAGGATCGCTGTCACATGACACTTCAAGCTGGCAATACGGTCTGGGGTGAGGAAGGCTCGTATTGATCTGGTGTCTAGTCTTCCTCCTATGAAATCTATAACTTGAGTAGGGTTCAGAAAAGATTTCTCCCAGTTGATCGTGATGCCCAGCCTTGGTGCTAGTTGAAGAAAGTAATCCCTGGCTGAGCACAGAAGATGCCTTGATGATGCGGAAAGACCTGTAATCCCTGGAGCCTCAGGTGGGCCACTACCACCGCTAGCACCTTGGTAAACACCCTGGGGGCTGAGGTGAGACCAAAGGGGAGGACCCTGAACTGATAATGACTGGCTCCCAGCAGAAACCTCCTGGATCGTCTGTCCATCCCGCATCCTTGAGGTCTATGGAGCACATCCAGTCGTTCTCCCTCAAGAGGGAAGTATAGATTGCAGGGTGACCATCCGAACTTTTGCTTGGTTACTGACAGGTTCAACTGGGAAAGGTCTAAGATTGGTCTTAAGTCCCCGTCTTCTTTGGCACCAAAAGAACCTGGAGTAAAACCCTAATCCGGTTTGATCTGGAACCTTGAATTGAATATCCTCTGGATATGACTTGAAAACTGTCTGTTGTTATGGACTCCCAAGAAGTCAGGTGCATGAACCCGCCCCCGACTGCCTCCAGAGATGGACAGCACCCAAAGTTGCCAGGAGCCCCCTGCCTCTACGACGGCGACCTCCCCGTCCTCCTCTGCCACGGAAGGACTGGTTATCCTGAGCAGGTTGGGATCTTCTTCTGCCCTTTTGGTTCTTAGAGAAGGACCTCTGGCTGGACTAATGTCTGAACAGTCTTGCCAAACAAGGCAGAACCATCGGGGGGGGCAGGGGCAGGCCTTGAAGAAGGCTCCTCTGCAAATCACAAATGGCGGAGCCAGGCCTGTCGCCTCATGACTAGGCCTGCTCGCTGGCCTCTTGACTCCCTCAGTAGCATGAGACAGTAGCCGCATAGATGTATTGAAACCTGTTTATCCTCACTGAGATGGATTCCAGGGGGAGATGCGCGTATTTTTTAATCAGATCCCGCTGCATCCTAATGACATGTGCCATGTAGTTCAGCTCTCAAGGAGAAGGTTGCTGAAAATTCCTCTTCGTGGCTGCAGCCATCATCATGGCATCTACTGGGGACCCTTACTCCAGATAGGCTCAATGGTGTCCGGATCCTTCCACCTGATGGAAATAAGATCCACCAGGGGTCAGCAGGAGGGACACCCAAGAGGTAGAAGGGAATGCCTCCAAGAACACAGACTCGTCCAAAGAAGCCTTGGGGCAGACCACCCCCTGATCCTTAACATCTCCATGATGTCTCCAAATGATTCATCCAAGTCTGTGTCTTCAGTGACGGACTCAGGGGAGTCCATGTGCCTCCTCTGGTACTTCATTGGGGCTGTCTACTCTTCAGCAGTTGGATGTTCCAAGGGAACCACTTGGGACATCCTGTCCCTGGGACCGCTGGTGGGGGCCTGGCCCAACTGCAATGGAGTGTCGATCCGAGGCTCGCCCGGCCTCTCTCGAGGTCGGGTCCGGCACCCCAAGCACTCATGGGGGGACGGATCCGAGTGCGCCCACCATCCGATCACCCCCACCCCGATCCAAATCTCACGGGCGCTGACAGCTCCGAACCCGTGGTATGGAAGAGGATGGAGGAGGGCGAAAAAAAAAGGGGCCCCCCCCCGGATGGGGGCTAGAGCACTCCCATTTGCATTTGGGCCTGGATGAATTTCCTCATCATCCGTCCATATCAGCTTCACTCATAGAAAAGTTGATCTAGAGGAGGCCACCGGACGACAGAGGAGAGCCTCGGGACCTCCTGGTCCTCCTCCTCGGGTCCAGGAGAGACCGAGGGGAGTGGAGCCGAGGAGAGGAAAGCTAGAAGGCACAGGGGAGGCCAGATGGAGGCTCTTGTGGTGCTTCTCCTGTGCCTCTCCTTCTGTCTAGAGAGGTTGAGTCCCAGCCGGAGGGGAGAACTCACAGCAACAGGTTGCTGAGTGGAAGGGCAGAGGCCGGTATCTGGAGGTAAAGACCCGCCAGCACCAACCCGACCCGTTCCTCTCAAAAGCCGGGGTTGAACCCTGCACAAATGGTACAACCAGATGACAGGTGTTCAACCCCAAGCAACCAACCGAGTGTGGCCATCTGCTGGGATAGCTTATGGCCACACATTTTGAAAACGAAACACAGCCTTATGGGCTTCAGACATAGTAACCCTAAGGCCTAACACACAACACACACAAATAAACCGATAAATTTAAATAAAAAGAGAGAGGAAAGCCTAAACACACTCAACACTAACTAAGTCAAGAAAGAAAATAAAGATTTTTAAAACTTTTTTAGTCAAAAAACTATTTCTTATCTTCACCACGCCAGGAGCTCTGGAATTCCGTAGCTTACTCGAAAAGCGGCAAACGAAATCTGAGGTCAGTCAGGGCTTGGCAAGGGATTATGGGTAAGAGGGAGGAGCTAGAGGGCAAGCAAGCTTTTTTGGTGCTGGCTCGGATCCGAGGTCGGATCCGATACCCACAGGTTGCAGACGAATGAAGTCTGCCTACTTCAGATCAGGTATTATAATTATTATATATAATAGATTTAATATCTTTAGACAGTATTATACCTAAATAAGTTATCTGACCTGAATTGGGTACATATTTAGTAAAATCACTAATGAGAATATTTTTTCATGTATATATAGGTAGTATTTTAGTTTTTTCTCCATTGAATATTAAACCAGAAATACTTTTAAAATTCATCATTTTATCAAATAGAGACTGCATAGAAGAATTAGATCCTGCTGATGTAATTAGAACATCTGCAAAAAGTTGAATTTTGGATGTTGTATTTTCATCTATTTCAAAACCCTCTATGTCAGTACTGTTTCTGATCAAATTAGCCCAAGGCTCCATTACTAAAGTGAATAATAGTGGAGAAAGTGGACATCCTTGTTTTGTACCTTTAAGAATGGGTATTTTTGTGAAACATATGTTCCTACCTTAATATAAGCCAACGTTCCTTTGTATAAATGCTCAATTAGATTTACAAATGCATCTGAGAAGTTTGTGCACTTCATTAAGGTAAACAGATAGTCCCAACTTACTGAATCAAATGCTGAACTTATATCAAGACTAATAAGTGTTAAATCTTTCTTTTCCTATTTGCAAAATCTATTAATGTTAAAGTTCTTCTTATATTATCAAAAGTATTTCTATTTACAATGAAGCCTGTCTGATCTATATCTATAATGCCGGGAATGATTGTCTTCAATCTATCAGCAAAGATACTCATAAACATTTTATAATCAACATTAAGTAATGAGATGGGCCGATATGAAGTACATCTAGTTGGATCTTTATTAGGTTTTAAAATTGGCAAAATAAATGTATATTGCCAAGACGGGGGGGTTATTAACTCAGTTTGGGCCAAAATAAAAACCTTATGTATTAATGAATATGTACTTTTAGAAAGGATTTTATATATCTCTGGTATAATACCATCATTACCCGGTGCTTTGTTTGATTTAAGCTTATTTATTTGTGTAATAACTTCTGTATATGAAATACTCTTGTCCAATAGTTTAATCTGTTGTTTATTAAGCTTTTTATTCATGTTTGTGGTTATAAACTCCTTTATTTTATCTTTAGGTTCCATGTTAATGTTATTATGGTTAATTTTGTGAAAGTGATTTCTAAATTCATCTAGTATTTCTGGTATACTAGAAACATTCTTCTTTTCCTTAGAGAAAAGATTTCTTTGATATGGTTTTGTTTATTCAACCTTTTTGTTTTATTTTTAAGTCTATGTAAGTATTTGGGGCTTATTGAATAAGACAAAACTTGTATTTCTCTAAAGTTATTTTAACTTTATGAGTTAAAATTTCTTTGTATTTCTCATTTAGTTTGTTTATTTCTTCAATAACGTTCTTGTCCATAATATTTTCTTTATTATTATGTTTATAAGAGTCTAATTTACTTTGAATATCTAACAATTCCTTATCCCAAGATTTCCTTTTATTATTATACCATCTGATACTTTGTCCATATAGATATGATTTTAAGGCATCCCAAACACAAACAATGGAGACTTCAGGAGTATTATTTATGTCTAAAAAATGTTTTACTTCTGAAAGTATATATTCTTTATAGTCTTTTAGTTGAGTTAAGTATGCTGGTATCCTTTTGATCTGAACATTATGAGTATTTTTTATCATGAATTCAAAAACAATTGAATTATGATCAGATATAGGACATGAAATGATTTTGGAATTAATTAAATCTGTTACTATCTGGTTAGAAATAAAGACCCTATCTATTTTTGAATAAGTTTTGTATCTGTTAGAAAAAAAGGTGTATGTTAATGACTTTGAATCTATCTGATTATTAATATCATTCAAATGATAAGAATTAGCAAAATCATTTAAATGTTTTGCATTAGATGTAATTCTTCTTTTGCCTATAGTGGTAGTATCACTTTCATGTAGTATACAATTAAAGTCACCAGCTAAAATAATATCTCCTATAGAGAATGATATGATCTTATCAAGATGATGTTTCACTGTATTAATACCAATTCCAGGTATCCAATATACATTAATTAAAGTGTAAGTCTTCCCATTAATTTGTATTGTAACCATACAAAACATTCCTTTGTCATCCTGATAAGACTTAATGGTTTTAGGAATGGGCATACTTTTATTCCATAAAATAGCCACTCCTCTTTTTTCTGAGTGTGCTCTGAACTAACCAATACTGTATATTTGTTTGTGGCTAGTTTATCAATATCTTTTTTCAAGAGATGGGTTTCTTGCAGGAAGACTAAGTTGGCCTTATGTAAATTAATGTATCTTATTAGGCTTGCCCTTTTACATGGATTATTCAATCCATTAATGTTTAAAGAAATTCCTTTTAAAGATGTCATTTGGCATTTTTAAAACTTAAGAATCTTATGATCAAAATAACAAATAACAAGATAAGTAATGTTACATCTCCTCCTTTAGGTGTACCTTTAAATATAGCTGTATTTATTGAATCTCTTATGGGATTTCGTATAGGATTCAATTTTGTTTGTAGTGACAATGAATGTACAAAATATATTGTGGATGTCAAAACTATATACAAATAACAATGAACAAGTGAAAATAATGTAAGGATTAAACCTTGCATCCAGCCTGGAGTTATAAACTCCAACTTAGAGTAGTATTTACCACTCAAGTTAACCCCCTACCCTAAGCAGCAGTACCTCAGCTACCACCTTATCAATTTAATACTAGTTATATTTAACTGAGGTTAACAGTTTTCAATTCAATTATCTAGCAAGACAAGACTACACATTTGGTAAAACAGCATCATCTAAACTAAAATAAACCTTTTTTTTTTTTTAAAAACTGTTCATACTACTATATACATCCATGTAATATAAAACACTTGTATTCAAATAGCATTCAAATAATCTTGATGTTAGAAATCAAGAGGAGAGAAAAATAAGTTCTAACATTCATTTAAATCAAAAACTTTGGCTAATATGATTCAGACATTACATATATTAAGATGCATCTATTTTCTGTCATGTAAATGCAATTAACAGCTTCCAAAAAAACCTTGAATTGCTTGTATATGAGCATTTACTCAAACTCATTATTGTCAATAGAATAAAGTATTGTATTCATAGAAATTGTTATAAATCATACTGCATAGTTATGCAGATTCTCAGAAACACTTATATACATATATACATACACACACACACACACATATATATATATATATATATATATATATATATACACACACACACACACACACACACATATATATATATATATATATATACACACACACACACACACACACACACACACACACACACACACACACATATATATATATATACATACATACACACACACACACACACACACATATATATATATATATATATATATATACATATGCATACACACACACACACACACACACACACACACACACACACACACACACACACACACACACACACACACACACACACACACATATATATATATATATATATATATATCTGATCTCACTGAGTTATGTCCTTACTGAGCACTATCTTACTTGCTGTCCCTACAATAAATCTGTCTGCTTTATACAAAATAATGCACAGCAAACACATTTTAGTAACCAGATTTTACAACCATGCTATACTACTGCTTTAAAATATATCACATGACAATTTCTTCCAGTATAGAGTTATAAAATTATTTATGTTTGTCAATCAGATGAATTAAATGAGTTATAGTAATGTATATGTTTGGAACATAAGTTTTTAACACAGATTATTAAGCTGCTGTTAAGTAGATTTTCAAAAACACTTGAATACATGTTTCATTTTCTATGCCTTCTAAAATAAGACATTTACTTACTACAAGAAACTGTATCATTTAAACTCATTATAACTGACATATTTTATGAATTATAACATAGATATTTCAGTAATTATATAAAATAACTCACATTTAGATGTTAAAGAGTTCATTTTCCTTCACATAGTCGCATTTGTATCATTTCTATTTCCTGGTAGAGTGTCATTGCTGAATCTGTGATGTGTCAGTGTGATATCTAGGTCAAAGGTGAGACTAGCTGCTTTCAGCTTCTCTGTGAGAATTCTGAGAGTTGAAGCTTTTGAAGTAGCTCATGGACACTGTGCATGAGACAGCCCACATCCCAGATTGTCTCTCTTAACATTTTGGCGGAAACTTATTAAAACGAGTGACAAACATTCATTTAGCAGTGTAAATGCATCTAAACATGACAAAACCTTCACAATGTATTTTACAGATTATTACAGCCTCTATGTAAGTGAAATTAAGCCCAAAATTATTAATAGGTAATAAAACTCAATATTTTTGTCCCAACTCAATTTTTATGCAAATCTTATTATTTACTGTGTCTATATGATCAAAAGCATTTCTATATATTAATAAAGAAAAGAAAAGAGAGTAGAAAGTAAAAGGGTGTAAGGCAGAAATAAAAAATGTAAGAGAAAGCTATAAGAAGTATATACAATGGAATATTACTTACTGTTTATATTAATAGAGTTAAAAATAAAACATATTATTTACTATTATTTAGTTCTTATTATTATTAGTTAAAGCATGACAGATTATTTACAAACAAGCATAAGCAGTGTAATCAAGAAAGTATAATTAGGAATAGCATTTGAAGAACATATAAACTTTTTGCAAGGAATAAATATGTTATTATTCTATTAATCATATTTTCATTACTCTTCTCTCCCTGCCTTCCCCCACCCTTCACCCACTACATAATCTAAATAGAACAAAGAAAAGAAGAAAAGGAGAAGAAAAAAAAAAAGATAAAGAAAAAAAATGTATCAAATTACTGACCTTACTTCTCCTTTTCAGAAAGAGAACAAGTTAAATCACAACTTGCCATTAAATCTCCAGATATTTTGACTAGTTATGAAACGAAACATTTGTTTGCACACAGAGAATAACTTTGATTAAATCTTTTTCAAAATATTTGTTGCTTCTTGGAAATGCAGGAACTATATTTAAAAAGATTAATAATGAAATAAAATGATGAGAGAGGAAAAAAAAAAACCTAGAACAAATCATTTGTTTTTTAGTCTCTTCTTCTTCTCTGAAGTCTTCCACGAAGTTTCAGTTGCCAGTCTCTTTAATGAAGGACTAGCCCATTCCATTTCTTCTATTTTATCCAAAATCTTATTTTTTTTGATAAACAGTAAAGCAGAGTCTAAGTCATCGAAAATTTTAGGACCATCAGAAAGGAAGATTTTAAGCTTGGCAGGAAGCAGAAGGTATGTTTTAAACTGTGTTTTTTTAACCTCCCTTATTAGTGGCAGAAAAACTTTTCTTTTAGCTATTACCATGGAAGAATAGTCATTGTCAAAACGCACAGTTGTCTCATTAATCTTAACAAGAGCTTTAGCCCAAGAAGATTTAAGAACCATCTCTTTATCAAAAGATGATAGAAATCTAACTATAACTGATCTAGGATAGTTTTTGTTAGAGTTAGTATGAGCTATAGATCTATGTGCTCTTTCAATACCAAAAGAGAATGCTTCTGGTAAGTCTAAAGTTTTAGGGAGCCATGTTGTTAAAAAGAAGTAATATTGTTACCTTCAATATTTTCTGGCAGTCCAAAAATCCTAATGTTATTGCGCCTAGATCTATTTTCCAGGTCATCCAGCTTTGTTTGTAAATGTGTATTTTGTTTCAGCAGAAACTCAATGTTGATTTCCTCTTCTTGTATTCTATTTTCCATGTCATTCACAGCTTCTTCTATGCCTGTCATCTGGATCTTCTGTTGTTGCAGGTCTATATGTAACAAGTCTATTTGTTTTGTAGTTTTTTCTATGAAGGTGTATATTTTAGTATCCATTTTATCCATCTTAGCAGTAAGTTGCTGGATTATAATTATCAGAGACTGAAGTTCTTTCTTGATGCTGGAGTCTTGAGAATTTGTCTTACTGGAACTCATTTCAGACTGATAAACTGACAGGAAAATTTCCAAAGTGATTTCTGACAGGAATATTGTTAAGATTTCCTTTCTTTTTTAGATATAGTTCAAGAACTATATAAAACAAACATATTTAGAAAGAAAATTACTTCAAAAATTTATTTTTTAAGTAATTAATTCCTGTCAGTGTAATGAAATTGGTGGAGCTGAAGAAATCTGCTGCTATCCTGTGTTCATCCTTGGCCACGCCCCCTATTATGTATTTTCTGAGGGATATGAAGTATGAAATTCAAATGTTATTATTTAGTGACTTCAATCTTAATGTTGGTATCCCACAATTCCACTGGAGTGGGCGCAGTTACATGATTATGTATGCACATTTTATGTTAATCAGCTTCCCGATTTTTGGCCAGTTGTATCTACTTTTCATGGGCCTCTGTCCATATTTTTGATGTTTTCATGTCAAGAGGTATGTCTGAAATGGGTACTTTTCTCAATATTGGTTAATACATTTTTATCACTGTTTACTGGAAAAATGTTCAAAACTGCACATAAAAAGGCATATACTAAGAAATGTTACTATATTAACAAATAACAACTGGGTGAGGCCTGTAGGTGTTTCTGCAGTTACATCTTACCGATGGGTGTGAAATACTGCTTGCTCATATTTGCATTAGTAATTTTAAAACCATGCTACATACAAAGTACTGAAAGATTTCATCTTAAAGCTTACATAACAGCAAAACACCTGGGTTAATATCTGAACTCTGTCTACTGCAGGTAAATAGATATTAATTGTTACTCATATAGTATTTATTTATATTGTCATAAGTTTCATGTTTTTCTAAATATTTTTACAACTAATTTGCACTGAGAGAATTGCTTAGCCTCATATGAAATTCTCAGCTGGATGAATGAAATATTGCTAAAAGTATGTGTATAACTTGAGTGGCTGTTGAGAAATTGTAAGTTGTTTACAAAATAATACAAGTTTAGTAGTTCCCATATTTACTGTAACTTATAAAATCCAGTTCAAGGCCTAGAACCTAAAGAATATTACCACTGTAAAATGGTTTGTGCAGAAGAGTTTGCCATTTACACTTATTTAGTAAACCCTATGGTTTCAGCCACATTAACATTTGTTTGAAATTTGGGGACTTAATTTTACTCTATCAAAAAGCTTAAGAGCCTTATTTAAGCTTAAAGTCATTTCTTGAATTACTGACTGTTTTTGCTGGTGTGTTGATGACAGACCAGTTCTAACCACTCCGTTTGCTCTTGAGGCAACATGTATTCCCTTGTATATAGTGCTTCCATGTTGTTCTCTGCACTTGAATTTATGTTCGATAACAGTTATATGATGAGTGTTATGTGTTTTACGAACATAACATATTCTGTCAGGCAGCATACTTCATATATGGTTTTTGTTACCATTAAATATTATACACATTTTGTGGTTTTGTTGTTTAAGTCAAAGGTTATGTATACTGATCCAGTTTAAAACATTTTTTGAACTCTATAACCTATACGTTTGACACTGTCACAAAATGTGTGTAAGTGCGAGAGATCAAGCAATATTGTAGGGAAAGATTATGTTGTCAGTGATACAGACTACAATATTTGTTTTACATTTTTAATTCTGCCTATATTGAATACATGATAGTCACCTACAGAGATTTCTTTAACATGGGTCCAGATAGGGAGTTTGATGAACAAGCAATCTACAGGTCATTCCAAATAAAACTGAATTTTCAGTTTGACATTCAACTAGTAAAGAATCAAAATGTTTTCTGTACATCAAGGTTGTCTCTACCTACATCTCATCCCTTTTATAAAAAAAAATTCATAATCATTACACCTTGAAAAATAGGAGGCTCCTTCCTGCATTGACAGCCAGTGTACACATTGAGAGCTCCTACATCCTCACACAGATTAACATCAAAAGTACTAAGTATTCCCGATCATTAGCATAGACTGGTCCTAGTCACAGCTCCTACTTCTCAAATACATTTAGCTTATAAGTAGAGGCTTAAGCGTACAGGCTAATTGTCTCTCAAACCTCTCATGCTGACATGAACAACAAGAGCGCCTTCTGATAGTTACCCATTACGCAAGGTAATAATATTCATTATGGTGTTTTATCCATGTAAGAAAGACTGACATTAGAGTGTTCATCACCAACATGAAGACTACCATTGAATTTTATTTTATAGTGAGTGTTTTGGCACGGAAATACCTTACCTTTGCAGTAGCTGAGAATGATTTGCTTTAAACTGCAGATTTTTGTCCTACTATTTCAATAATAGTATCAAGTATGGTGAAAGTAATTGAATGCAATGGTAAGCTCATATAACCAAAGATACACATTCTAGTGTTAAATAATCACCCAGCTCAGCCCACTATAAACTAAAATAAGTCACACCACATAACTTTAACCTACTATTCCAATCTGACAGCCACAAACAGTCAGTCACCAAATATGATGAATAAGGGGACTAAACATTCTGTTTCTGAGGTCCCTTTATAGACCAGCATTATCTATCCTATAGGATAACACCAAATGTTTTGGTTTCTAGATTTGCAGACTAAAAAATAGGGGTGCAAATTATAACATCATTACCTATAAGGATTTGGTAAAGTTAATATTAGTCATATAAACATTCATGTATGTATCCATGTATACTTGCATACATACTCATATTCTGGCACAGCTAGTGGTCTCTATTTGGCTACTATCCGAATACTCTAGTCTCTTATCCTTCGGGTAAGGGAAAGTAGCTGGTCCCTCCCCTCATTCAAAATACTTGTTGTAAATGTTCATCTTAGTTGATTTATTTGAAGAATTAATAAGTTAAGATAGACTAAGAATAAAAATAATTACCTAATTCTTATAGATTAGAGTTATAAGGTATGTAAACACTGGTTCTATTATTGACTTTTGAGGTTGATCTCATCTACTGTTAATCTTCTAGGATAATTTACCTCTGATGTGATCATTTTTTTATATTGAAACTTGTTGAGGAAACTAGGGATACATTAGTAGTGTTTTTTAGGGAATCAGTTTGTTAAGCTTTGTCAATGTTGTTAAAACTCATGCAGGGATACTCGTCTTCATTTCTTACTTAAATGTCAAAACACAATATGTAAATACTCTATTGATCTATGGATTTGAAAACTCAATAACTAATTATTCCCTGCTTTCTTCCTGGTCCAGGGGAGTAGTGTTTAGGCAAAGAGTTGGGATGGGAATAATAAGATGCTTTCTTAATCTGACCTCATCAAAATGTAAGCAAAAACTATTATCTCTATTTAATATACAACTCTTTCTTTATCGACACACCAAACCCCTCAATGTGGGAATTTGATTCATGGAACATTAAAGGGCTCCAGAATAATAAAAAAAGAAAACTTTTTTTACACCTTACTCTACAAGCGAAAGCAAATTTTATACTAATCCAGGAGACACATTTAACCACTTAGCAACAGTCAGAAATCAGAGGTAAAAAATGGATAAGGGAAATGATAACTTCTGATGGTAAAACCAACAGTGAGGGGGCAGCTATTATAATTAAAAAGAAATATCAACACAAAATTCTGGAAACCAAAGTGGACAAAGAGGGTAGATGGTGCTATGTAACTCTATCAACTCCATATCTTTCTAAACCCATTCTGTTACTAAATGTATATGCCCCTTGCAATAATCAGCACTCATTCTATGCATCAGTATACCCTATTCTGAACCAATTCCAAAACCATTATATGATCCTAGGTGGTGATTGGAACTCATATCAGAATCCAGAACAGGACAAATCAAGTTTAACTCTACCACATAACAAACAAGCATCGCTAGCTTTAAATGAACTTAAACATGATTACAAACTATATGATCCCTTTAAACATGGTGATAGTCCAAATAATCCTAGTAAATTTACGTTCTACTCCAACTGCCATAAAATGTGGTCGAGAATAGATTTCTTTTTAATCTCTGAAACACTCATCACCTTAGATCCAAAATTGTTCATACACACTAGATACCTCTCAGACCACTCCAAAATTACTCTAAATATTAATGGAAACCCCAAAAACGCTATAATAAAAAGAGGTTATAATTGATCCCTGAACCCCAATCTTCTAAACAAAAAAGAATTAATTGATGAAATTAAAGCTATTCTTACGTCAACCCTATCAAACATTCCGAATTCTCAAATACCTCTGGATATTGAATGGGAGGCAACCAAAGCGATAATTAGGGGAATTTGTATTAAAAAAGCAGCTTACTATAAAAAAAATTCAACTTAAAGAGGAACAGGACTTGGAGACCAAAATACAACTACTTGAACATGATCTAGTAACCAATTTTTAAGACTCAAACAGAAACAGAAATCTTCAAACTCCAAAAGTATTTTTACCTTTTACATAATAATAAACTATCATTTTATGAAACTAAAATGTTAACTATGCTAACGAAGTCCAAACTCCTTCCCGAGCACTAGCCAGAATTATAAATCAAACCAAATCCACCTCTCAAATATCTGAAGTACTCTATCAAGACAAACACCTTACTAAAAATGAAGACATTATTAAAGCAATCGAACTAATATACACACAAACCTTTGGAGAACAAATAACTCTACCCTCAAATGATGACAGATCACACTTTTTACAAAGTATCAATTTCCTGAAATTAGATCCAAATCAACAAGAGAAATTAAGCAAACCCATCTCTATTGAAAAAATAACCTCAACAATCCAACAAATGAAATCACATAAAGCCCCCCGGCCCAGATGGTCTCACTACAGAATTTTACAAAACCTTTTACCCCATTATAGCCCAAATCCTTTTTCATATACTGAACTTTAAAATAAATAATGAAATCTATGATATACACTTTAACTCATCCAAAACTATTTTATACTTAAAGAAAAAGCAGACCTTAAAAGCCCAGATAGCTATAGACCCATATCACTATTAAATATTGACACTAAGATATTACCATCCATACTAGCAAACAGACTGAAAAATATTATGGATAAAATTATTTCCCCCGAACAGTCGGGCTTTACATTAACTAGACAAACGAGTGATAATACATTAACACTTAATACATTAATCTCATATGCTAATCAAAATAATCTAAATTTATATGCACTTATCATTGATGCACATAAAGCCTTTGATAGAGTAAATTTAGAATTTTTATTCCAAACCTTGCCTTACTTCAATATACCCCCAAAATTTATTAAAACCCTACAAATATTATACACGAATCCCTATACATCTTTATACATTAACAAAACCTGCTCAAATCGGATTTTTATTAAAAATGGAACCCGTCAAGGTTGCCCTTTATCTCCCTTATTTTTTAACATATACCTTGAGCCTCTTTTCCTAAATATAAAACAAAATACATACCATAACCCCCCAATAATCTATAACACCAAAATCTTCCTATTGGCTTTTGCTGACAACCTGAATATTTATTGCACCACACCAATCTCAGACGTAAATAAAATATTATCCACTACTGAACATTTTTCGATGATATCGAATTACAAACTAAACCTCAAAAAAAACTAGCATTCTCCCTTTAAAAACTCCTAAACCATTCTCTCTTTTACCACTAATAGGGAAATTAAAAACTGAAGAAGTAATTAACTACTTAGGTATCACATTCTCTACAAACAACAAGGATTTCTACTCAAACAACATAAAGCAAAAATGGCTAGACATTTCACTAGACCTTAATAGATGGAAAAATTTAAAGTTACCGTTTTTGGCCAAAGTTTCCATAATTAAAATGAATGTCCTACCCAGATTACTATATATCTTCATGAATTCCCAGATAACCATACCCAAAAACTTTTTTAAGCAAATACACACAGAGCTTGCAAAATTCATCTGGGAACATAAAAAAAACAGAATCTCAGATGACAAACTAACAATCCCCAAGAATAAAGGTGGCCTAGACCTTCCAAACTTTGAGACATACTATTTAATCATAAATACCAATAGAGTTTTATGTACAGCTGAATACAACCCAAAAGACAATGCTTGGTACCCAAACTGGATAAGAATATACCATAAACATATTAAAAGCCTAGACATCAATCCCAAGACATTACCATTTCTAAATACCGGTTTAATGAAATCTTGTAACTTAACAGAACCCCTCAAACACTCCATTATACTAACACAAAAACTCTTCAAATCTCTAAACCTTTTACAAGCTATGATGACATTGCAACCCCTACATAAAAACCCTAATCTTAAAATAAATAACCAAACTCTAAACCTAAACCAATTCCCTCATCTATTAAACACAACCATCCAAGACATATATCCATATTTAAATTGCCATGTGCAAGAATTAAGGAACCAATTGAACCTTCCTAAATCATACTTACTGATCCTGAGACAGATTAAAGAATTATGTATCAGCTATCTACACAGCACTAGCATAAACAATGAAGATATAGCAACTTATAATTTACTTTGGAAGACTATCCTGTTAACAAAAAAATTGACTACATTTACATACAAAATGATCAAAGACATTAAATTCAAGGATTATATGCTTATTTCTGAATATTGGAGAAAAAAACTCTCTCACACTGATAACCATCAATTGATTCAGGCAGTTAACCTAACAATAACATCTATATCCCTTCAGAAATTGGCTTTTACTCAACTCATGATCTATAACAACGCATATTTCACTCCTGCTACTCTACATAAATTTAACCCTATGAAATCCCCACTCTGTCCACACTGTAAAGACCAAACTGCCAACCTAATCCACCTTTTCTGGAAATGTAAATGTGTATTTAAACTTTGGAATTCCCTTAAATTTCAATTACAAAAGACGGGCTACCAAACAACCACACTCACTTGGGAATTTACTCTATTACATATCCTTCCAAATAATATCTCCCAAAAACAAGCAATTACCCTAATTAATATCTTTCTTTTAATGAAACTCTATATAGCGACCAATTGGCATAATTCAACTAATAACTCATGGGAGAACTTCAGATTAATGGCGATCAAACATCTATTAGCCCAAAAAATAATAATTAATAAAAGGGACAAAAATATTAAATTTAGGAATTTATGGGAACAAATCTATAATATTATTCTTGCAAAACTACAATAATGCTCATACTTCATTATGACTAAGAGCTTTTATACAACATCATATATCCCCAACACCTACAAGTGCTTTTCCTTTTCCTCTTTAATATTGTACTTATAATAACTCTGGCAAAACAACCTATTTCTTCCTTTTTGTTTTGCTATACTGATGTTTGAAAGCATCTATGTATATAGTGTAAATAGTATTGTTTGATTAATCAACCTCCTTTTGCATTTCTTTCAATTTATAACATTTGCTTAATATTCATATGTTTTTCCTGCATGTGATATTTGTCATTTACTGCTCTGTTTTGATGTTAAGAATAAATAAAAAATATTGAAAAAAAAAAAGCTTAGGAGCCACCTACTGGAAGTTACTGTGCAAACTTCCAGAGCACCATTGGAGAGAATGAGTTAAACAACAGCATTTCATTTTGAGAGGCATTATGTAAAACAAGAATATTTAGAAAACAATTACAGTTTTGCATGCAATTTTTTTCAAAATTTCAGAGTTCAGTACATCAAAAGCAATGACTCACCCTTTACTAGGCACAAAAATAGCAGCGATGGTGATCTCTCTCACTCTCAAATTCTGGCACAATAATTCATCATGAGCTGAGGGCCCTTAGGTCACTCCATCCTATGAGTACAAGTATGATCTGGTAGTTGCTCTTGTGCAGGTAAACGTTCATATATATTCCAGTCAATATTATATGCAGAAAGGTATGCTGGAGCTAGCTATATATGTTTATGGAGCTGGGAAAATTGTAGTCTTAAGCACCATTCTGCCATCTCCAAAGAATGATGCCTCAATTCATAGACAAAATAATTTGCTTAACCATTTGGCTGCATAATTATTCCATTCTAAGGGATCCAGTATGTGTCACTGTGGGAGTTGATAGTTGGCAAGACTTCCTGTGTTGCTAAAAGTGGCTTGCACATCTCACACCATGTCTTTTATCTACTGGCTGAAACATTTGCTATCCCTCTAGTGTCTTTCTTTGGCTGAAGCCATCCTCTGGTCATTCCTACATGACAAATGCTAATTCAAAATATATTATGGTGGTACTGAGCAATGCTAGGAGTCCAAACAAAAAGACCAGAAACTTGTGGTCTTACTGACTGTCCAACACTATCTTTAAAGATTCACAGATTGTTACTAGGCCAAAGGCTAGCCAAGGTTTCCCAAAAGAATGATGATGTCCTGTATCAAAATAGGACACTGAGGGCCAGGCATTTATAAGCTACCTCTCTCCATAAGGGGTATGGGTGCCAGACCCGGTGTAAATTTCTTATTCCCCACCCACTGGTCTAGGCTGCACTTAAACTGGGTAACAGAAAACTCAGTCTTACATGGGTATGAAGCCTGTTCTACAGGACGGGCAGTAGTTGGGACACATGTCTCTCTCTCCAGCATATTTTATTTAAGTCACAGACAAAATTCAAGTCCCTAGAGCTTGTATTTCTGGTACTGTTTGACTTATGAATATGCAGGAGATTCTTAACTGTGGGGTTTGTGGATGCCTTGCAAGCTAGGCAAAGATCACCCCTCAGCAATCTATAGGAGACTGTGTAGAGGGAAAGGTCTTTAAGGTGCTCTGCATAAGGCATATTTGTTACTCTTTATATTCTTTTTGTAAGGAACCACTGAGGTTGCTCTAGTTGCTGCATATGCCTCGTCAGGAACATACCAAAGGAAGCACTGTACTCTATGAATGGTCTGATAAGGGTGGAGTACAGTGGGATAATTACCTCTTTGGACCTTGATGCCATGTCCTTACGTATATGCTGAATATCATAAAAGGATTTCCTCACCAATGTGACCACATGGTGGTCAAAGGCAAGACTACTGTCTACGTGCGTACCCAGATCCCTGACAACTGGGTCGACTCTTAGGGGTGTATTATCAACATGGTAATTACAGTCAGGAAGGTTTACTTCCCAAAGAGTACAATTATGCATTTCTTAACACTGAGATTAAGACCATGGTTTTGGCACCATTTATTAGTCAGAGATAGCCCTTCTAGAAGAATGCTAGTGGCTGCAGGGGAATTGATAATAACCCCCAGGTTGCAATCATCTACAAACTTAGTCAGCCACAAACCTTCAGTATTTGTTTCCATTTTAGAGAAGTAGATGCAAAAAAGGAGTGGGCTCAGTTCAGAGCCCTGGGGGAATTCGTTAGTGACTTGCCTCTTGGTGGAGGTGGCCTGACCTATTTGGACCTCCTTGGTCCTATCAGTGAGCCAGCTGACTATCCAGCAGGTGATAAAAAGGGTTTATACCTAAGTTAGTGAGCTTGTCTGTAATGCCTGAATGGGACACTGTATCAATGGCCTTGGCCAGGTTGAGGTAAGCTATGTGCACAGCCTCACCTTCATCCAATCTTTTGGTGACTCTCTCAAAAAAGTCCACCCGATTTAATAGGCATGACCTTCATTTAACAAAGGTGAAATGTGATGTGTCCAGTGTTTGCAGGTTACATATGTTCTCATTTATCAAGTCCATGATGATTCTTTTGAGGGTCTTACATATGATGTTCATCAGACTTATAACCCTGTAGTTACCCAGATCAGTGATTGGACCTCCTTTGTGCAGGGGAGTGACTGCAGCCATCTTCATTCTTTTGGCACAAAACCTGACTATAGGGTCCACCTAAAAACTGATTCAAGTGGACCAGAGAAGTCATGTTTCATGTTATTTAGTAAGCATTCCAGGATGTTTTTCTGGCCTATCAATGCAGTGTTTTTGGCCTTGATGACTTGTTCCCTATTAATGACTGATATGTCGCATTTCCTTTGGACTATCGGGGGGGGGGGGGTGAAGGGAGAAATTTGAGAGCAAACGGTCAGCCAAAAAGTTGGCAATGGCCTCCAGTTCAGTGTGGGTGATACCAATCACAATATATTCTGCTTATTGTTGCATGTTTCCCCTGAGGTTTCAGACACAGCTGAAGAAAGCTTTGTTCTTCAAATTCATCAAATTTAGCCTTTGAAGTATTAATTAATCCTCTTAGCTGACTGTTGAGATTGTTCGGGGGATTTTAGTTTGCATGGCGTTGTTCCTCCTATGCTTGGACAATTTTTTTTGCTTTTCTTGTATAGACAATTGATACTGTGATTCCACAAGGGTGGCTTGCCTTTTGACTTTATCTTATTCTTAATACGAGTGGGCAAAGCTCTCTCTATACAGCTATTAATCTGGCTATAAAGAAATTCTGTAAATAGCTCAGCATATGCTGTGGTTTTATTGGGTTTAGGAGTGCTTGGAATTTAGCCAAGGTATTGCTTAGCAGTGAGAGGTTAGCCTTGGAATAGTTCTCAAAGGTTTTTTGTTTTGCTGGATTCACAGATTTAATTATTTTGAGCAAAACTGCCTTATGGTCAGATATGATAAGTGGCAACATTACATTGGGTGAGGCACATCAGCCCCCATGTTCAGAAGCACAAGGTCAAGGATGCTTGTACCACTGGTAGGGGAATGGACCAACTTTTCCAAGATGTTGGTATTAACAAAGTTTAGCAATCGCTGGGCTTGTGCATTAAAAGTGGTGTAGGATTCCCAATCTATACAGAGGTAGTTGAGATCCCCCATGAATATTGTACTGGGTTGAAAGATGAGGGACTATAGTACATTGAGATAGGTAGTATGTGTTTCCTGGGACATGAAAGGGGACTTACAGGTTGCAAGAATATGATACAAGCCGTGTTTATGGCGAGTTGAACATGTGTGAGTTTCTGTGAGTCATACACTTTAACTAGTCTGGATGTAAGGTTGATTTTAATATAGACTGAGACTCCTCTACCTTTAGTTTCCCCTGGTCTAAAGTTGTGAAAGGCATTATAACCTTGCATTGCTGGGGCACTCTCCGCAACTTTAAAGCATGTCTCCATTACTACACAGAGTCTACACTCTTCAGGGAGTGGAAAGCTTTCAGGGAATGCAGTTTTTTGATAAGACTGCTAGCATTGAGCAGTACCACCTTCAGATATTCCTTTGCAGGTTCAGTTAACTCGAGAGTTTTATAAGTTTGGCATTGCCTAAAAAGGGCACGGGGTGGAAAAAGCCTATGCCAACATCCAAAAGCCTAGAGGGGATATGTGCAGACCATCCCGGGCAAAGCAGCATGGTCTGTTAACCATGTCCTCCCAGGTTGCCAGATATTGCACCCCCTTGAACTGACACCAGAAGCTAAGCCAGTTGTTAAAATCAATAATTTTCTGTTGGTAATGTGGTATCATACTAGGAAAAGGTAGTATGCTGTTCAGCGCTAGGTTCATACCTACCTGAGACACATAATCAGTGAGTTTGATCATGTTTTGCTTCATATAATCAAGGCAGGTACATCTCAGATCATTAAACACCCACGTGGACTTCGACACAGTCATACTGTTAATTTGTAGCTAATGAAGCTGTTTTCAGTTTACTTGGTGTACGTACTCATAGCTGGGTTCAGTGCCTTCCTTTTAGATCCATTGGGAACTGTCTGCATTTATTCAGTATCCTATCATCTCAAGGCAAATCTCCAAGAACTTCAACCAGGACCTTATAAAGGTTCAAACTACCCTTAATAAAACTACTGCATCATTGTTAACTACAGATCCCCTCTCATGCCCCCCATTCACTAAGATAACTACCTAAATCTACAAGACAAGATCTCTGCCCAAACTAGCATCATTCTTGTTGGTGATCTTAACTACCTAACTATTAACTGGCAAGAGTCTACCACTAATGGTAAATATCATCAGTGTTTCCCAGATTTTATCAATGCAATCTTCTTTGAACAAACAGCCAGCCTTCCAAGTAAAGACTCTAGGGACCCTCAGCTTGTTCTTATCAACAAACCTGATATTTTCACTCCAACCTGAATCTCCACCTCCTTATTTATGTCCAACCACAAATCTGTGTTCTTCTCCTTTAAAACCTGTGGCATCTTCTTACAATTGTCAGTCTTTGCAGATCTCTCCACGGCAAACATTTTATTGCTATCAAGTGACCTAGAAAGGTTTGGAAGTAATCCTGTATTTCCTGAACCCATTAGCAATCTGGCACATTCACCTCTAGCTTTTCTTGCATGTTAGCAGCTCTTCCTTTTCGGATCCAAAAGCAGTGGAAAATTTAGGAATAGACTCTTATGGTGGAATTTTTGCACTAACAAAATGAATGAGAAGAAAGAAACAGCTTACTATCTATAAGATGATTCCAGCTGTAATATGAAAAAAAAATGTGCCCATTTGTTTGTTGTGCCCTCTGTCCACACACACAGAGAGGATGATTTGGGTAAACCGACGATCATCTCCCCACCAGTCTAGATTTCTTTTGAACAGTCAGCGAGGTGCTCTGCCTCACATGGACGGGATTTTATTCCACACAAGGAAATAAGTACAGTAAGCATGCAGATATCACTAGTGATCCACAGAAGCTAACAACGCATACAAGTCAGCAGAAAAACTAAGTGTACCACTAAAAAGTGTAATACCAAATATTAATGTTCGGTTGTGTAAGGAATTGCTGTAACAGTAGATGTCCGAATACATCACTGTTGCCATACTGCCTTATATATGGGAAAAGTACCCTGCAAAGGATATTGTTCATTTGGTCAGTATATCAAAGCATGGGAGCCTTTTTCTCATGCCATACATCTGGGGTATGACCCATGCATGAGAATGAAATGAGCGCTAGTACATAAGAGATGTGTGAATATGAAGTTCCTCAGAACGTTCCTGCCCCAGATTAAAATAAATTATGCAAAAAAAGAGGAGGAAACAGACATGTCATCAAAGAGAGAGGGAAATAGGAAACAGGTCAACTTGTCAAGAAAAAGAGAATAAATATAAATGTGAAAGTAGGAAAGGAGGGAGGGTGGAAATACTGCAACAATGATTTATTTGGACACCGACAGTTATGTTAAATTCATACACAACTTTACCATAACCTTCATTTGATCGGCAGTGCTTTACTGCTTGCATAATAGAAGATTCTCAAAGCTTTTATGCACAGAGAAAGAGAAGACTAGGAGTCTAGCATCCCTTGGAGGACAGATCTAGCAAAGTCACTTCTCGCCCTAGAAAAGGCATCAGTTTGTAGTGTTTTGTGAAAGTGTGTATGGAAGACTAGGTGGTTGCATATAAAATGTTTTTTTGCATCAAACCTGTGAAAAGGGGACCGGAAGAAGCAACAGTCCTAGTGGAATGATCTTTGACCTGTCTAAAAGGGATTTTCTAATGAAAGGAATAACAAAAAGAAATGGCCATGGAAATCAATTTGGAGACTATTTTGAGATAGGGCAACCCAGTTTCTACCTCTGATAAGAGATAAAATGCTGATCAGATTTTCCAATCATCTTAGTCCTGCCCAAACAGAATCTGAGCTGTCTATGTATGCCAAGCAAATACGAAATTCTTTCTTCCTTATTCTGGGGATTATTATAAACTAGTTCAAAGATATTTCACTGATGACCTCTGACATAAAAATAGGATTTGTCCTAAAAGTCTGTTATTGTGAAAATTTAGAAAAGGAGGAGAAGGTGAAAGAGCTTGCACTTCTGAAACTATTTTGGCTGAAATTAGTACTAGAAGTTAAAATGTCTTTCAAGTGCAAACTTTAAAGAGGTGGAAGACGTAGGTTCAAAGGAAGAAAGATTAAATTAGTCCAGGACATAACTCAGATCCCAAGAAGGAGGAATAGAGTTTCTTGGAAGTCTGACATGAAGGACACTATAAGAAATTGTTTGGCCTCCATCTAAGCAGCGAGACAGAGAAAGACCCATAGCTGAGGAGGTGAAGATTGCTGACAGATGAGCTTTTACAAAAAAATATGCCAGCTCAGTATTGAGCAGCTCACATGGATAAGAAAAGATAGTATGGTAAAAAACTGATAAGGTTCCTGATCTTTCTTAATGCGCCAGATAGTAAACTCTCTTCCATTTGGAAATACAAGATTTTCTAGTAGATGTTATTCTAGTCTCCTATAATACCTGTATTACATCTTCCAAAAAAAGATATATAAAAGGAATTAAAATCCGATCATCCAAACCAATAGCCACAAGGTTTGCAAGCTTGAATAGATTCTGTTATGTGAGTAAATCCATCCTGAGAGGTAATTTGTGGTGACTTCTCTTGGCCAGATGAAAAATAAGGGAGAACCAGTGTTGACTGGCCCAAAAGGGGTCACAAGACTCCTCTTATATTTGCTTTCTCTATTTTGAGAAGGACTTGGGAATCAGGGGAAAGGGAGGGAAGGTATATTGGAAATCCTTTTTCCAGGTGACTGCTAAGGCATTCATCTTCCAGGCCTTATGGCATGTGGTCCAAAACAAAACAGCCTGAGCTGCTTGTTCAAAGTGGTGGTAAACAGGTCTATTTGGGGAGTATCTCATTGATGGACATTTTGAAGGAAGGTCTCTCAGTTCAGCATCCATTCGTTTAGGTCTGCCTTGGAAATGCTCAAATAATTCATGACTGTGCTCATTTCTGAGGAGATGTAAACTACTTGAAGCAGCAATTTCCCAGACTAACATAGCCAGTCTGCAGAGGTGATAAGATTTTGCTCCTTGCTTGTTAATCTCTCACACTGATATGGTAATGTCTATTAGGACTTGAACAGTTACTAGAGACCAAAGGTGATGCAAGGATTGCAGAGCTAGGATCAGAGCTTTCAACTCTTTAACATACGGTTTGTGTTCTGAGATAACCATATACTCTGGCTTCTGATATTCTTTGAACATGCCCCCATGTCAAGTCAAAAGCATCTATGGAGACTTTCTGGATGAGAAAGGAACCCAGCAAGGGCATTTGAGGTTTGAGTGTTACTGGTTGATCCACCAAAATAGCTGGAATTAGGTAGTTCAGAAAGTGGCAGTGTTGTGACCAGACTGACTTGAGGTAACACTGCATTTTCCTCATACAGTCTTTGGCAAAGAAAAGCATTCATATTGTTGAAATTGTGTACCCCAATGTTATCATTACCTCACTTGATAAGGTTAATTCTAGGAGTGTTGAGAACCCATATGTCTGAAGTTATCAATATTCAAAAAGGTACATTCTGGGAGAATTTCTTTGAAAGACATTATGGGGATTGCCTGATGTGGAATGGGGAAGAGGGTCGATAGTCACAAAATAGAAGTTTTGTCAGCAGTGGTGCCTTCAGGTCCTTTGAAATCTCATTTGGGCTGTCTTGATTTTTTTTTTGAGAATATGTTACCCTTTTGATGGAATCTGTGGTGATTATGCAAGAATATTCCTGTCTTGCTAGGGGATATCTTCTTTGGAATTTAAGAGATGGAGAAAGAAAAATCGTCTTAAGGTCCTGCATAATCTTTCATCTTACTTGAGGGTTTTTAAATATCTCAGCAGCAGCTAGACCAAAGAGATTACACCTGTCTATGGGTGCAACTAACAAATTTGTCTTAAAATCCTCAGGGAGTGACTGCAGATGTGGCCAATAATATATTTTCAAAACACAGCCAGCAGATGCAGCCCTGGAGAAAGCATCAGCTGCATCAAAACTACATTTTATAGAATGTCTTGCCACTTGAGTTGCTGATTTAAGCAAGGAAAAAAGAGATCTGCTGTCTGAATCAAGAAAGCCTGTGGTTAACTTGCTCAGGAAGAGATAATTACCTAGACATATAAGTCTGATAATTAATGGCATGGGAGAAAGTGTAGCAGAGATGTAAACCTTCTTTCAGTACCTGTCCATAGCCTTACTCATTGTGCAAAGCATTAATCGAAGGAAGACGCATTGATGATTTATCAAATTCAACAGATATCATAGCTGGATCTGTTGAGAGATTTTATGAAAATATCTGTGGGCATCTGGTTCTTTATAAAACTATCTAGTCTGTTAGGGACTGGAGGTTTTGACTCGGGGTTAAGTCCAGCTACCAGGACGGTGTCCTGAAGTTGTCTCAAGCATAGGTAAGATAACTAGGGTTAGGAACACCCATGTTTAGCAAGTCATTATCTTTTTGTATGTCCAAGGCTTGCTTTCCTTGAAAACATTCATAATTTTAATATAGTATCCCCAAAAGCAATTCCACTTGAGAGGAATAAGAGAAAAGAGTGTCGTCCTCTTTAGATAAAACTCCTGCTGCAAAGTAGATTTGAGAGGAATAAGTTCTATCTTCAAAGTCTGAATCTTCTTTTTTAGAAAAAAGTATCTCTAAGTTTCTTTTGTGGCAAGTAAGAATAAAAATGAGACTTTAAAGACATAAGAGTCTTAAACAAACCTTAAGAAAGGAATTAGACCACTCCTTCTGAGGATCAAATGAGGATGGAGCAGCAGAAGATGATATATGTTTGTTCTTTCACTTCCTTTTAGGAGTGCCAACAGAAATTAAATGAGGAGGGTCAGCCCTGTCATATTTCAGTCCTGATCCCACCCAGAAGTTACAGCCACTGCACAAGATTATGTACACCTTAGATGAATGACTGAGATAAAAAATAATAGGCACACAATAACTATATTTCAGCTTCACTTCACACGAATATTAGTTACAGTAAAGTATTCCAACTTGCTTCACAAAATCACATTAGTCCTGCCAAACCAAAATAATAACTAGCGCTCATTTCCATCTACAGACAAACCAGACCCAGCAATTATAGCTATTTTGACTGTGCACATCTAAGATATATGACTGCAGTAAAATAAAGCACAATAAAATAATTGCAGCACAATGTATTATCACATGTGACACTAACAAATAATGTAATTATTTATAATTCCTGTCCTGAATGATGAAGCAAATATCAGGAATATTCTGCAAATAATGAATAACAGAGTGGTATGCACACAGTTCCACCCCTCAACAAAATACTCTTGCAGTCCTCAGCCTTTGCAACAGTCACTTACATTTTTATTGTCATATTTTAAGTATTGCTCTTACGTACCTAGAAATCTGCTAGAGTAACAGGATTTGTTAGGGTGACAGTATGGAGACAAAACAAATACCTTTTAACACAAGACTCTTGTGCACATCCAAAAGACAATGCTGAGAAAAGGCCCAAACCTGGTTAGGGATAAATTTAAAGATTACTCTTACATGTTTAGAAAGCTGCTAGGATTAACAGGATTTGTATTAGTATGTTATGCCTTGGGATACTGACTGTAATAAAATAAAACACACTAAAATAATTGCAACACAATGTATTGCTAATTACTTTATAAAATTTATAAAATAAAATAAAAATACAGTGGAAATCATGTGAGGAAATCACTAACAATAACTTTAATACAATAACTATTTTAAACTTGTTAGTGCTGCCTGTGACTCCAGTGCAGTTTTCTTTTATTTGTGGTTTGGTATCTTATTGAAACTTATTTATTTGGCTTTATAAAACACACAGGCTTAGCTTTCAACTTCTTATCACAATAATCAAGAACAAACCAAAAATAATTGGGTGGGGGGGCAAAGGCCCAAAATTAGGTACAGAATAATTTCACATGAATAGACGAAAAATATAAGCCAAAATCAGAGATATTCTGCACACAGCTGCTCACTGGCCAGCCCCACACCCAACAAGCAAAGTACTCTCACAGCTCTCATGCATTTAGAATAAGAATCAGAGATAAAACCAAAATAATGTGAGAACAAAGGCCATAATCTGGGTCAAGTATTGCTCTTACATACCTAGAAATCTGCTAGAGTAACAGGATTTGCATTAGTATGCATTTCCTGAAGGATTTGAATTATAAAACTCAAATGCGTGCCATTATTTATTGAGTGCAATCCACAATAGTTTGCTAAAAAACACAAGTTTTATGAGAAATAGATCAGAAATCTTCTTCTTTTTCTTTTAGGGGTAGGTCGCAGCGGATCACCTTTCACCTTGTCCGCACATTGAATAGCAGTGTTTTTACGGTGTCGAGTTGCCAGCCAGCGCCCAACCTTCCACATTCCACCTGCAGCATGTCTTTGGGATGTGGGGGGAGCAGAGGGACACGGAGGAAACCCACACCACCAGAGGGGGAGGACATGCAGACTAGAAGGCAAGGCACCCAGCCGAAGGATTGAACGAACCTCCTGCTGCTGTGGGCAAATAACCACTGCACCACAGTGGCCGCCCAGAAATAGATCAGAAATAAGAGCCAAAAATCAGGAGCATTCTGCAAATAATTACTAATAGAGTGGTATGCATACAGCCTCCACCCCCAACAAAATACTCTTGCATTCCTCAACCTTTTAGCACAAGAATCTTGGGCACAGCCAATAGATAATGCCGGGCAAAGGCCCAAATCTTCTTAGTGTCATTTTAAAGATTTCTCTTAAATATTTAGAAATTGCTAGAATACCAAGATTTGTATGTAAGTATGTAACTCCTAGGAGATACTGACTATGGACAGTTATGTTTCCACTCCATTACAACTGAATTTAAATACTGTAAATGTAATTTATTTACTTGATTATTGAATGAGTCAGTCCCTTAATGTTTGTAGCCTATATTCAAGGGAAACCAAAGCAGGTGTTTATAAAGATAAAGAAAATTTGGACAGGCCCCCAAGGAAGTTCCCTTGCTCTTCTCTCTTTCCAGGGAATGCTATGGAATTATTTTCATCTACCTAAGCTACCAGCACTTCAGGCAGATTATACCATACTTTAACATGCCATTTAAAGGGAATTCACTTCCCCAGAATGCCACCATCACCCTAATTTTGCACTGTACTAGAATAAAAATACAAGTATCCTGAGAAGAAAAAGTACTCACAGTCTCCAACAACACTAAGCTTGGCAATGACACACACACACACACACACACACACACACAGACACAGACACACACACACACACAAACACACACTTTTTTTCTTAACTTGAGCTAGACCGGGCACTAAATCAAACCAGCCACCCGGAACCTCTTAATTCAGAGACAGACTGGAGAAACCTACCAACATGAGATTACATATAGTTAACATTTTACAGAGAAACAGAGATAGCAGAATTAAGGTAAACTCTGGGATGCTGAAATGTCAAGATCACGCCTCAAGTTTACAAATATATACTATATAAGATATGGTTTACTATCATATTGTCGAACATGGATTCTCCGCAGATGGTAAAATGAACTGCAGATGTCTGAATTTCCATGCTGCCGAGCATTCCATGTTTGAAGTTCATATCAGTGAATGTTACTATGCATTCTCTGATATGAACTCGAAAAACTGCACAGAGATCATGGTCCAGTGCATTGTGGGATATACATCCCTTTCCTCACTGTAGTGCGATCTCAGAGTTGGGGTTTGTGCAGGGGGGCTTGCCTCCACCACCCCGCAAAACCGTGATGTAAAGTACAGGAGTTTTATGGAAGTTTGCTGCTATACGGAAGTCATGTGCTCTGTTCGATAATGTCGAATCTGCTGACTTCATTTAGCTGATTCGACATTGTGTACAGTCGGATATGTTTACATTCGCCTTTTACTTCGATGTTGTGACCAGTACAATGTTTTGCCGATCGATATTTTGATAGTAAACCATAAAATACATATATACATATACGTATACAGTTTCACTTCAGAATCCTGAAATATCACAATCCTGAACTTCATAATCTGGAAGCCCAAAATCCTGAAAATTCAAAATCTTGAAAACTCAAAATCCTGAATCCCAAAATACTGAAAATATACAGGACACAAAGAAAGACAATATTCCAGTACAAGGAATCACAGAAACACATACAAGATAAAGGGTAATACTTTTCACCAAATATAGGCAGGGGGGCAAGCCCCCATGCACCCCCCATGTGGGCGGCAAGCCCCCCACACCCCCTGCTAATTAAATATATGAACTACAAGACTACACTCCACAGACAAAAATGGCAAATATACCATCACATGTTTCATGACTGCCTGTTGTAACCATAGTAATGTTCCGTTTTAACTTGCTATACTACAACATAACTCATGATAATGTACTGAAGTGCAATCTTGGAGTTTATATATTTAAGTAGCAGGGGGTGTGGGGTGCAGGGGAGCTTGCCCCCTTGCTTATATTTGGTGGAATGTCATATGGTTTGTGTTGTCTATAGTCAGTATATGTATCTCGGGTGTTTTCAGTATTTTGGGATTCAGGATTTTGAGTTTTCAGGATTTTGAATTTTCAGGATTTTGGGCTTCTGGATTATGAGGTTCAGGATTGTGATATTTCAGGATTCTGAATACATAAACCTCAACACTCAGCAAATGAAGTATTAGCTTTACTTCAACGTCTAATAAGGAGCACATTCTTGTGATCCATACCACATGGCCCTATGGTACCAGCAGAATGCAAGTATTTCATTCTCTGTCTACAGAGTTTATAAATTTAATCAATTAAAATGCTAAGCATGGTGCAATATCATAATCATTTTAAAAGCTGAATGAATAAGTTCTTAGTTAACAATACTAGACATCTAAATAAAACCAACAGTTCCGCAAACCAATCCTGAGTCCTGCATTGCCCCTAAAAAATCACAGTTGAAGTTAGCGAACCCACTGTTCAGCACTGAATAGAAGTGTCTCCACTTTGTGATTTCTGATTGGCTGGTATACCTTTTGGCAAAACTTTTTTTGTAGTTTTTTTTTTTTTTTTTTTTTCACTTAGTGTGAAAGACCTTTTTTTTGGTCACTGAGTTGTGGTGGCTGTTCCAAACTGCGATTTTGGAAATCTGGCAACCCTGAGACTTCCCTGTTATTCACACAGAAAAAAATTCAGTCAAAGAACAAAAATGTAAGATATATCCTGCTTGTGTTGACAAAACTGTGCCCTATTATTATAAAACCAATGCTGCTAGATGGCAATCACACAGAAAATACATGCAACCTACTACACAAGGTATTTGTTTTGTCTTCACACTGTCACCCTACCAACTCCTGTTACTCTAGCAGATTTCTAGGTATGTAAGAGCAATACTTAAAATCTGACACTAAAAATATGAGTTAAAATCAATGACAGTTGCAAAGCTGTTCACTGTTAATACTTTACCTGGTTTCCTGCCCACTTGACTACCTCATACTCCAGCAGCTGCATATCTAACCAATGATTACCCTGCTACTGTTTAATGTTTACTGTCTTTCTATAGCAGCAAAGTACAGGAAATCTGCAAAGTGACTGGTTAAGGGCACTGCCCTCATAAAGGTCACTGCACTTATGCAATCACCTCCCTTGTCCATCAAAGGAAGTTTGACTGTTTGCTAAAGGAGTTCCACTGGCTATTACCCCCCCCCCCTTTTTTTGTAATTTATGTAAAAAAGAAGTTATGTTCTTGCCATAACATTCCATCTGTGTTATTGTCATTCATCTGTCTTCAACCCATGGGTTTGGATCCAAATTCGGATCCAACACAGCTGCATTATATAGCTTGGATCCAAGAGCTGAGCTCCTCCTCCTCCACCCATAATCCACCACTCCACCATCACTACCTCAGATCGAGTTTGCTGAAAAACAGCCAGAGCAAAGAAAGAATACATGAACCAGAGAAAGTAACATATCACATTCAGGAGCTCAAGTGTGACCAGTAATGGTCTGAGATCCATCTCACAGGTCCTCCACAAAAAGGGAAGGGGGATGGAGAGGGGAAGGTTGAAGACAGGTGAAAGACAACAACACAGATAAAGAAGTTATGTACTTACCATAACATTCCATGTGAGTTGTTCATCTCGCCTTCATTCTTACAGATGGGTTCGGAGCCGATCCTCGGCTCAGAGTCGGCCTACTACAATGCTCGAGGTCTTCAGATAGCTAGAGGCGAAGTCTGTATCCCATGATGCACCTAGAGTTACCTCAGATCTTGTTTGCTGAATATAATGATACCATATGTCATTTTGTAACTCCATAAGAGAAAGCTATAGAAGGGTTGAGCAACTAGAAAGAATCCAGCATCTCAGTCTTCGGAAAGCCAAGGAGGGGGTAGGAGGGTGGAAAGTAAGAATGAAAGTGAGGTGAACAACTCACATGGAACATTATGGTAAGTACATAACTTCTTTATGTGAAGTTTTTCTATCTCACCGTTCATTCTTACAGATGGGTAGCGTCCCAAGCACCATCTATCTCAGGTGGCTCATGGGTGTATGTTTTTCAGGACAGTGGATCCAAAGGAGGCCCTGTCCCTGGAGGCCCTGTCAACTTTGCAATGACTGATAAAGGTATGAGGTGTTGACCAAGTGGCTACTTCACAAATGTTACCAATAGGAAGTCTGCCAAAAAAGGCAGAGGATGTAGACACTGCTCTGGTGGAGTGAGCCTTCATTTTATGTTGTAAGGGCATATTAGCAGCTGAATAAGCAAATGTGATACAATCAGATAACCACTTGGACAGAGTTGTTTCGGCCACTGGCATACCTTTCCTGGAGTCTGAAATGGAGATGAAAAGCTGTTCAGATTTCCTAAAATCTTTTGTTCTATCCAAGTAAAATCTGAGCTGTCTATGAACATCAAGTTTGTGCGGTATATATTCTAAATTGTTGGAGTGATTGGGAAAGAAAACTGGCAAATCAATAATTTGATTAAGATTAGCTTCAGTGCAAGCTTTAGGCAAAAAAAGAGGGGTTAGTTCGAAGTGAAACTCTGTCAGCATGGAAAATCAAATAAAGAGGCTTAATGGACAAGGCTTGAAGCTCTGACACTCTACAGGCAGAAGTGATAGCTACTAAAAAGATAGTCTTCCAAGACAAAAAGTTAAGGTCACATAAGGAGGCTGGTTCGAATGGATGAAGAATAATGTGAGAAAGCATAAAATTTAGATTCCAAGGGTATAGGAAGATTTTACAGGTGGTCTGAGATGAAAGGTCCCTTTAAGAAAGGCTTTGGATAGTTTGTGTGACATAATGTTCAATCCTTCAAATCCAAGATGAAAATTAGAAATGGCAGCAAGTTGCACACAAACTGTTGCTGCTGCAGCTCCTTTGTTAAAAATCCTAGTCAAGAGCTCTAAAATGGAGGCCATAGGGGCTTGATAGAGATCAATATTGTTTTGAGAGGCCCAT
This sequence comes from Protopterus annectens, assembly GCF_019279795.1. Lineage (NCBI taxonomy): Eukaryota > Metazoa > Chordata > Ceratodontiformes > Protopteridae > Protopterus > Protopterus annectens. The sequence continues at coordinate 1,470,797,145 of NC_056744.1, forward strand.
ATAGTAGATTTTTTTTCCATTTGCTAGGGTATAGCTTTCTCAAGGAGGATTTATGAGAGGATAAGAGAATTTGCTTGGTCTCATTAGAAAGGTTATGGAACCTGGCTATGATGGGAATTGGAGCAGCCAAGCTGTCAGCTTCAGGGACTGCAGAGAGGGATGAAGTTCCGATGAGTGAGTCAGAAGATCTGGAACTGGGTACAGAATCCAAGGGTCCTTCAAAAGATGAAATAGAAGGAAAGGGAACCAAATACAATGAGGCCAATGAGGGGCTATTAGAATGATGGTCCTTCCCGGGGCTTTTGCTTTCTGTAGTACCTTGAGTATCAACGGGATTAGTGGGAATGCATACAGGAGACCCGGAGGCCAATTGTGAACAAGTGCATCCCTTGGGGCTTCTCCTGGGGGGAAGCAGGGCAAAGTAGCTTCTGCATCTCGTGTTCATGTGACTGGCAAAAAGGTCGCAGCAAGGCTGGCCCCACCTGTGGAATATCCTGTCCGCTATTTCTTTCTTGAGGGACCACTTGTGGGGCAACAAAATTGCTCTGCTCAGCTTGTCTGCTATCACGTTGGATTTCCCTTGGATGTGCATTGCTAACAGAAAGCGCTGGGTGGATATAGCCCACTGCCATACTCTTAGGGTCTCGTGACAAAGGGGATATGACTTGGTTCGTCCTTGTTTTTTCAAGTACCAGACCACTGACATGTTGTCTGTCTGAATCACAATTGCACCCAGAGGAAGAGAGTCCTGGAAGTACTGCAACACTAAAAGTACTGCTCTCATCTCTAGGACATTGATATGCAGGTATGTCTCTTGATTGGTCCATGTTCCTTGGGCTGTTCTTCCCTGAAAATGGCCCCCTCACCCTATCAGGGAAGTGTCCATGGTCACTGTGGCTGTTGGTGGGGGTAGAACATAGGGACGACCTATCATGACATGAGAGGTCAACCACCACTAAAGATACTTTTTGCGAGAGTTCATGATCATTATAAGATGAGACATGGGGAGCTTTTGGTAAGACCACTAAGTGAACAACAGCCATTGCAGAATCCACATGTGCATGCAATCCAGCGGTATAGTCAGAATTGCAGCTACCATCATGCCTAACAATTTTAGTACTTCTGATGCTGGAGCCTTGTTTTTGGATATCAGATTGCGGACCTGCTGACAGAGTAGTAAGACTATTTCTACTGGAAGTCTCAGCGTGGTGGTGGTGGTATCCAATTCTGCTCCGATAAAAAAGGTATGTTGCGATGGCGACAAGGCAGATTTGACTGAGTTTATTGTAATAACCAGCTGCCTGCAGAGTGACAGTGTGGTGTCCCTGGCTTGAATGAGCTGATGCCTGCTGGTGGCGGTGAGGAGCCAATCGTCTAGGTACGGAAACACCTGGAATCCTAAACATCTCAGGTGAGCCATGACCACTGCCATACATTTGGTGAACACTCTGGGGGCTGTAGTGAGACCAAAGGGCAGGGCTTGAAACTGGTTATGATTGGCTCCCAGCTGGAAGGGCAGATGATCCCTGGATGGTCTGGCCATTTTTATGTGGTAGTACGCATCCTGGAGATCTATAGAGCACATCCAACTGTCTTTCCCTAAAAAGGGACGAATCAACTGAATCGTGACCATCCAAAACTCCTCCTTCTTGACAGATTTGTTTAGCTTGCTGAGGTACAATATAGGTCTCCAGTCCCCTGTCTTTTTTGGAACTAAAAAGAATCTTGAGTAAGTTTTGGATCCTGTCTGGTCTGCTGGGATTGGTTGGATGACTTTTCCTTAGCAACGTCTGGACCTCTACTGTTGCCTGTTCCCTGTAACTGTTTGGACCTCTATTGTTGCCTTTTCCCTGTAACTAGGTGGAATGTCTGGGATTTTTCTTGTCACTGGAGGGGGGTGTGGCGAAAGGAATGAAATATCCTCTGGAAATGATACTTTGTACCCAGTTGTCGTTTGTTATTTTGGGCCAGGCATCTGGATACAAAGATAAGCGACCCTCGACTGCCTCCAGAGTAGGACAGTCGGGCCTCCTTTCAGGAGCTCTGGTAGGGCTTCCCAAAGAAGTGATCTCTTGTCGCCCTGGTTTTGTGGACCCCCTCTACTGTGAGGGTGGCGTCTTCCATTACTGCCCCCTCTTCTGCCCCTGGAGGGGGTTCACCACGTGTATCCTGAAAGGCTCTTTGGGCTTTTCGGAACCACATCTTTAATCCTCTTTGACCCTTGGGGTAGGGTCTAGCAGGGGTGGAAAAACAAACTCTGATGGCAGACAGAGTCTTTCCTTCCTGCTCACACCTGGTCAAATTTCCTTAACTTTGGACCCGAAAAGGGACGAGCCATCAAAAGGGGTATTTACAAAGGATGAGTTGAAGGGCTCCGTGAAGGAACACAAGCACATCCAGGAGTGTCACCTAAGAGCAATTCCTGTACTCGCTGCCCTGCTTGTTCCATCCTCTGCATATGAAATGAGGCGCATGGATGTTAACTATGGAGCTGAGGGTAGCAAGCTGGGAGGCAACTTTATCTGTAGCTCCTGAAGAAATAATCAGAATACAATGTCCACAACTGTGGCAGGTTAGCACGTAGGTTCAGAAAGATGCTGAAAATAATCTTGAACAAAGGTAAACCACAGCGTTAGCAGGAACCAATCACCAAATGAAAAAATCCAAAGGGATATGATGTAAAAACTCCAGCTTTAATCCAAAATAGACAGGAAAACAGACAGGATGGATTAAAGCTGGAGTTTTTACATCATATCCCTTTGGATTTTTTCATTTGGTGATTGGTTCCTGCTAACGCTGTGGTACTCCTGGAAAGAAGGTTTCAGTAAACCCCTGTCAATCAGTCTTCTCTTTCTCTCCTGGAGCACCAACCCTAGAAGAAAAGGAATGGCATATGGAGCAGCTTTCTTGGAGACGTAATGCTCCTAAACAATAAACGCAGTTTACATGACTGTCAGTGACAGACATTTTTTGCCCACATTTAGTGCATTTTTTAAAGCCTGACTTAGGGTGTTTGTCCTTATCATCAGCCATTTCTAACAAGCACAATGTTTTTAGGGTGCTGTAAAAAAACAGACGCCCAACAACAATTAAGAGCAACAACAAGCCTAACTAAAAATACAGGCTAAATATAAATGGCAAGCCCACACACACACACACACACACACACACACACACACACACACACACACACACACACACACACTAAACAATTTGTCTAAATGGTAAAGAGTTTAAACAAATTGTGACAGAAGTCACTATATAATGCACACAACTATAAAACAGTTACTAATGTACACACCTTATCTAAATTCTAAAGAGAAAAAATTGAAAGTTGTGACAGAAAAGGTCACTAATTTAAGTCTAAATACTAATCAAAAGAACAGCACACATACTTTAAGCACTAAACAAGGCCTAAATAAAAGAGGCCAAAGAGCTAAATACAAGATAAAAGCACCAGGGAAGGGAACAACACAAAGCTATACGAGCTTTATCTAAATGTCTAACCATCTAATATATAAAGAGAAACTATTTATCTAAATATTTTCAAATATTTGTAATAAAGAAAGATTTTACAGGCCCGAGCAAGCGAGAACCTCTGATCTACTGCAGCGGCAAACTGGATCTGAGGTAACTCTAGGTGCATCATGGGATAGGGACTTGGCCTCGAGCTATCTGAAGACCTCGAGCTTTGTGGTAGGCCGACTCGGAGCTGAGGATCGGCTTCGAACCCATCTGTAAGAATGAACAGTGAGACAGAACACCTTCACATGGAATGTTATAGTAAGAACATAACTTCTTTATCTGATGTTGCTTTCATCTGATCTTCAACTGATGGGACTGAGTCCCTAGCTATTTAGACCCTGGGTGGCCCTAAGGAAGGATGTTCCAGAGCACAGTAGAACCAAAGGAAGCTTGGCTTCTGGAAATGATGTCCAATTTCTAGTGATTGATAAAGGTGTGAGGGTTAGTCCATGTAGCTGTTGAACAGATGTCATCAATAGAAACTTGGGAACAAAATGCAGAGGAGGTAGAAATGGATCTGGTGGAATGAGCTTTCACTTTGTCTGGTAAAGGAATGTGCTTTTGATTATAACTCAAGTGGATACACTTGGAAATCCAATTAAAAATTGTCACTTTAGAAACCGGTTTTCCTAGTCGGGACTTAGAAAAGGAGACAAATAATTTGTCTGACTTGCAAAAGGATTTGGTTTTATCCAGATAAAATCTCAACTGTCTGTGTAAGTCCAGAGAATGGAGTTGGTTTGGAAATTGGGGAAGAAAAATGGTAGGTTGACCTCTTGGTTGATGTTGCCTTCCAAAGCCACTTTTGGGACAAATGAAGGATTAGTGCAGAGGGCAACTCTGTCCTTATGAAAAATAAGGTGCGGGGGTTTGATGCATAATGCTTGAAGTTCGGAAACTCTTTGCCAAGGTAACAGCTACGAGAAATGCAGTTTTACAGTATAAGAATTGAAGATCCGTTTTGGCAGCAGGCTCAAAGGGGGGAAATGTTAAGGCCTGAGGTTCCAAGGGGGAATGACTTCTTTAACAGGTGGATGGAGAAGAAAAGTACCCTTGAGAAAAATTACATGGTAATTGGAAATGGCTGCTAGTTGCACTTTGATGGTAGATGAACTAAAACCTTTGTGAAAAAGTTACAAAGAAAATCCAAGATAAAGGGAATAGGAGATGAAAAGGGGTCAACTTTGTGTTGCTGAGCCCAAACAGAAAATCTCTTCCACTTACTGGCATAAATTTTCCTCATGGAAACTTTGTGAGCTGCTAAAATAATATTCTTGACAAAGGACGACAGCCCAGGAACTCTAGCCATCACTGGTAATGAATTAGCCAACCTGAGATTGACAATGTCCAGGTGAGGGCGACCAGATGGGTGTGAAACAAGATCCTGAGATGGATGCAGGGTCCAGGGAGGACACAGCAGATGAGACCAAAGCATGGGAAACCAGATTTCTCAAGGCCAGAATGTGGCAATGAGGATGACCTTGCACTTCAACCTCCTGGCTTTCTGAAGCAATTTTGGAATAAGGGGCAAAGGAGGAAATGCAAAGAGATGACCGGGGGGGGGGGCGCAAGCATGAACTAGAGCATCTCTTGGGGATTCATTCCCCTGGTGGAGGAATTAGAGCTATACTTTGTGTTGGAAGGAGAGACAAAGAGATCGCAGCAAGGAGGACCCCATTTCTGGAAGATCATGTTCGCCACTGCTAGTTTGAGAATCATCAGGGTTTGGCTGAGCCTGTTGTCCAGAATGCTGGACTTCCCTGGGATGTGCATCGCGAAAACAAAGTGGTTGGAAGAGATCACCCATTCCCACAAACTCATGGCTTCTCGACATAAGAGGTAGGAGCTGGTTCCCCCCTGTTTGTTTATACACCAGACTACCAACATATTGTCTGTCGGGTCTATATTACGAAAGCGAAAAACCCTATGTGCGAATACCAAAACATCAACCCCTATACCGCAAACCGCGAAAATCCAGAATGCACTAAACAGTGGGAAAAAAAAATCGAACTGTCATAGTTGGCCAACCCCACCACTAGCTATATACTACCTACCTACATAAAATAAATAAACCACATACATACACTAACCAAACCCTACTTCTAACCTAAAGTAAAGCACAAAACCCTACTTCTAACCTTACACTAAACCCCACATACACAACTAACTATGCACTATCCTTAACCCCTCCCTAACCCTAAGGTATGTAACTACCGCACACATCCCCTACAGACATACACCCAAACAAAACAAATAATCCATATACATACATTTAACAAATCCCTACCTCCAACACTACTAAACCCCACATGCAAAACTATCTATGCACTATCCTTAACCCCTCCCTAACCCTAAGGTCCGTAACTACCTCACACTTCCCCTACAAAAATATACACAAACAAAATAAATAACCTACATACATGCATTTAACAAAACCCTATCTCTAACCCTACACTAAATCTAACATACATTACTTATCTAAGCACTTACCTTAACCCGCACCCAATCCTAAACTCCGTAACTATCCAACACTTACCTTATTCAGCTAATCCACAGACGGGACAACCATGGAAATTTGATAGTTCCATTTTCGCGGTTTTCGACTTTCGCTCCAAGTCCACTTCACACTATACGGTTCGACGTTTATGTATTCTCGTAAATGTCTTTTTGCTTTCCTAATATAGACCCTGTCTGTCTGGATGGCAATAGTCCTGGTCGGAAGAGTCCTGAAGTGCTTGCAATGCCAGGAGCACTGCTCTCATCTCCAGGACATTTATATGCAAATTGGTCTCTGGGGCTGACCACGTGCCTTGGACCATCTGTCCCAGATAAAGCTCCCCCCATCCTAACTGGGAAGTGTCCAGGGTCACTGTGGCTGAAGGTGTAGGAGATAAAGGATGACCGTCCAGAAGACTTTGAGGGTGAAGCCACCATATCAGAGAAAGTTAGCAGATCCTTGACAATCAAACTGGATGAGAAAGAGGAAGATTCAAGACCATTACACTGCCAGGATCCACTGACGTACTCTCATGTAAAGACGGACTGTGAGAATAATGGTAATGGTTGCAGCCATGGACCCCAGAGCTCAGAGAACCAACCTCGCAGGTGGGCATGGACTGTATAGAATTTGTCTGATGTGAATCTGTAATGACAGAATTTACTGGAGGGGGGGAGGCCTTGAACTGTAAAGCGTCGAGACGTGCTCTTATAAAGTCTAGGACTTGTACTGATTGGAGGTGTGACTTTTTCAAGTTGAAAGAAATTCCCAAGTACTGAGTTAGTTATAGGATGTAGTTCTGGGCTAGCAAAAGTCATTGTCTGGTAGAAGCAGCTATGAGTCAGTCATCCAGATGTGGCAATACTTGGAAACCCTGCAGTCTGAGATGGGCTGGCACTACTGCCATGAATTTGGTGAAAACCCTGGGGACTGCAGTGAGACCAAAGGGGAGTACTCATAACTGGAACTGACTGGCTCCCAACCAAAAGCTGAGAAACCTCCTGGAGTGCCTGTTCATCTTTATATGGTAGCACGCATCCTGGAGGTCTATGGAGCACATCCAGTTGTTCTCCTGTAACATGAGGAGAATAGACTGAATAGTGACCATCCGGAACTTTGTTTTTGGCAACTGATTTGTTCAGATTGGTGAAATCCAATATGGGTCTCAAATCCCCCGTCTTTTTTTGCACCAAAAAGAATCTTGAGTAGATGCCTGATCTGGACTGGTCTGGGGGGACTGGCTGGATGACTCTTTTTCTTAGCAGACCAGAAATTTTCAAAGCTGCTGCCTCCCTCTGATCGGGTGGAACATCGGGGAGGGTTTTCCTGGGTCTGGGGTTGGACAGAAAAGGAATGTTGTACCCTCTGGATATGATGGCCAACACCCAACGGTCTGCAGTGATGGCTTCCCAGGCTGTTGGGTGAACTGATAGGTGGCCCCCGACTGCCTATAGATTGGAGCAGACAGGCAATCGCTCAGGGTTGAGGAAAGGGTTTCTCCAAGAAAAGCTCTCAGGTGCCCTGGTTTCTGGGACCCCCTCTGCCTGCCCCTAGGATGGTGTCCATTCTTTCTCCCTCTGCCACTGGAGAAAACCTCTCCCTGAGACTGAAAGGAAGCGCTCTGGGACTTTTGGAACCATAACTTCTTACCAGCATGCTGATTCTGGGAAAAAGATCTTTCTGGGGTAGAGAAGTGGATCCCTCAGGCAGAGAGCATCTTCCCATCTTTCTCGCTCTGGGAGAGAGTGTCTCAAACAGACGGACCGAACAAAGCTGATCTGTCAAAAGGGGCATTGGTGAAGGATGCCTTGAAGGGTTCAGAAAATTCGTAAAGCCACATCCAGGCATGGCATCGAACAGCAATGCCGGAACCGGCTGCTCTAGAGGTTTCTTCCACAGCATGTGAGAGTGGCCTCATAGAGGTGTGAGATATGGCGGTGAGGGTGGCCAACTTAGAGGAGACAGATTTCTGCCCCTCTTCAGGCATGGACCTTGTGGGAGGCTGAGTTATCTCTTTGATTAGATCTCTCTGAAGCCTGGTGATGTGGGCCAAATAGTTCAGCGCCCTCAGAGTAGAGCGAAGTTTGCTGAAGAATAAACTCGCTTCCAGAATCTCCACAAAGCCTTAGACTCTCTGTTAGAGGGATGGACAGTGGAACTCTCTTTAGCAAGTTCCTTTTTGGTGGCTGCTGCAACCACCATGGCATCGACATGGATACCCTTAGACCAACGGGACCGGTCTGAGGAGCACTAAAGTCCTGGTCAGGACGACAGGGTATAGGCTCTATTGTGTCTGGTTCCTTCCACGCCCTGTGGGAAATAAGTTTTATCAAGGGATCCACAGTGGGGGACACCCAGGAAGTGGAGGGCCAGGTTCCAAAAACCTCAAGGAACATGGATGCCTCCATATTTTATTTTTGGAAGACCACTCATCTTTTTGCTTGAGGATTTCCATTATGTCTCCAAAGGAGACATCGTCAGGTGGGGATCTGGGGGGACCCTTCTCCTTCCTCAAAATCAGTGTCTTCAGTGAGGGACTCTGTAGTTGAGTCCAAGTGCCTCCTCTTGCACTTGTGCTTTCCATGGATCTCCTCAGTGTGAAGATCTGGGGAACCATCGGAAGGCTGTTGGGGTTCCAGGTGTGGAGCAAGGCTTGAGGTCTGAGGAACAGGCATTCCCCTGAGAGGATGGGAGGGATGCCTGCTGCACAGATACAAAGAGGGTCAACAAGGTATCCAAAGCAGGGAGTGTCAGGGCGCTCACTGGAGTGGAGAGAACTCTCTGCACCACCTCAAATGCTGAAGGACAGCCAGCAACCAATTACAAGTCCGGCAGGGATGAAGCCACTGGCATTAAAGATCCCCTGGTCCCACTAGCCACCATTGCCGAGGAGGCCATCAGGGCCAAACTGTCAAACCCTGAGGTGCCGAGAGGCAGGGACAGATCCGAAGGCCTCGAACCCGACCCCCCCCCCCCGGACTCGATGTCAAAGTCGTGGCTCTGAGAGTTTATTGGAGTCAAACTGGTTGGAGCTGAAGCACTCAGAGTTACCATCAGTGTCGAGGTAAGAACACCCATCGGCGCCAAGGTCTTGACACTCAGGAGTTTTGGACCAGAGGGTTCCAAAGCTAAGAGTTGGATCAGAAGAGGAGCCAAAGGTAAAGGGAGATGGAGCAGCCAAAACCCCCATCTGCATCTGTGCATGCAGAGAACGCACCAAAATCCTGTCCTTCTCGGTGTCGGAGAAAGAGCGAGAGGACCTGGCGGATGAAGTAATGGACCCCAGTCTGGAGTGCTGCCTAGGGGAGATGAGGACCAGGGAAGTGCAGGTGGGAGAATAGGTTCAGGTGAGAACCTTGGAGTGGTAGGGAGGGGAGAGGAGCGCTTCCTTTTGGGGGAAGGAGAACGAAAAACCCTGGAATCTGTAGGCCTTTTATGTGGCCTGTCTTCCTTATGGGCTTTGTATGAAATCTTAGACTTAGAAGGGCTCTCCCAGTCAAATTTAGGGGGAGCTTGGGCTCCTGAAGAAGAGGTCTGTGTGGAAGAAGAGGGGAGCAGGCCCTTCAGAATAAGTTTGTTCCTCTTGTCTATCAGCACACGCTGGTTAAAGACTGCAAAGATAGAGCAGGAGGACTCTAGGTGACTACCCACCCAAGTAATAAACGCATAGGGTGTGGGCATCGGTGGGTGGCATTTTGTGCCCACACCCTGTGTATTTTCTAAAACCAGCCTTAGGGCGTTCGGACATAGTAAGGAAGAAACCGAGAAGAAGACAGAGGAAACAGCCTGTCAGAGAAGATGTTTTATTTATTTATTTTTTTGAGCGAAGAACACGCTAAATAATGGTAAGAAGGGAAGAAGGGGAGAAAGGAAACAAAAACAGTTACTCACAGTAACCTTTCTTAACAATCCCAGGAGGAGCTCGTCTGGAATCTGCTACATGCAATGACAGCAAACGAGATCTGAGGCAGTGAAGGTGGACTGCTGGATTGTGGGTGGAGGAGGAGGAGCTCAGCTCTTGGATCCAAGCTATGTAATGCAGCCAAGTTAGATCCGACTTTGGATCCAAACCCATGGGTTGAAGATCAGATGAAAGCAACAACATCAGATCAAAAGTTATGTACTTACCATAACTTTGGAGCCAGGTTGTCTTCTTCCATCTACCTCAACCTGTGGGTTATCAGATCTGATGAGATCTCAGGCCAGTACTTCAGAACCTTCAGCACCGAAACTCCACCTCATCTCCCATAATGCTCTGCATGACTAACTCTCCTCAGAGTGAGTTTAGCATACCATACCTGCACAATAACTGAAGGTCTTCCTAGCAAAAGAGTAAGTGTTAGACCAAAGGTCCCCACAGCAGACTTTGGACCAGTGCACAAGGTCCACCAAGAACACATATATTAGTTACAATTTGGAAGGGGAAATGGAGGGAAGGATTATTGAGACAGATGGAAGAAGACAACATAGAACTAGTGTTATAATAAGTACATCACTTTTGTATCCAATGTCGTCTTTTATGTCCACTTCAACCTGTGGGACAGAGTCTCCAGACAAATAATTGAGTGGTATAAATGGTGGAACCAAAAGAGGTCATAGATCTTGACTAAATGTCTAGTTTACAACTGGACACAAAGGTGTGAGTGTTACATCATGTAGTCAATGCACAAATATCATACAAAGAACAGATGAAATAGAAACTGTCCTCATAAGGTAGGCTTCTGGCTTGTTAGGTTGGGATATACCTTTCATGGTGTAAGCAAAAGCTATGCAATCAGAAAGCCATCTGGACAATATTATCGTCATCTCTGGCATTCTGAGAAAACTGCTGAAACATGCAGAAGAAAGTACAATTATGTACACTTACCATAAATGTAGATGTTCGAGTGTATTCACTGTTGCAGTCATCACACTTGGGTTATCCTGCCAGGGGTAGCCCTCAGTCGGCCCAAATTCCAGAGACTTAGTATTTCTGTGTCAGTTACTGTCGCTCCAGGACTGACGTCAGGTCGTCAGGGGCATAAAAACAGGCAGACGACATCATTACGTCAGTTGTTCTTGCCTCAAATGGCAGGAGCCCCCAAATAGGGAGCTAAGTTATGGTGGAAAAAACACCACCAGTATAAAGTAAATACTAACAGAGATGGAGAGAGAGAGAGAGAGAGACAAGGGGGCTGGAGGGTGGGAAACCAGGACTGCAACAGTGAATACACTCGAACATCTACATTTATGGTAAGTGCACACAACTGTACTATGTTCTTTGTGTTTCACTGTTACAGTCATCACACTTGGGTTGATTCCCAAAGCTGAAGAATGGGTCGAGGCAGTCAGGAAGAGTTGGGGCTGGCTAGTATGCCCTGCAGTACTGCTGTTGCAAAACCCACCCTGGATTTGGAAAAGATAGGAAGTTGGTAATGCTTGGTGAAGGTGTGAACAGAATGCCAAGTAGCAGCTTCCAGAATGTACCTGGTAGGGACTCCTCTGAGAAAGGCTGTAGAGGTTAAAGTGGCCTTATTGGAATGCATTCTGACCCCCTGAGGGGGAGGTTTCCCATGGTGTTTGTAACAGAAATGGATACAGTGTGCTATCCATTTGGAGATGGTTTGTTTAGATATGGCCTTCCCTCTGCCCCTAGTGCAAAGCTGACTAATAACTGGTCAGAGTTCCTGAATGACTTAGTCCTATCAAGGTAGAATCTGAGCTGTCTGTGCACATCTAAAGAGTGCAGGATCCTTTCCCCCTTATTTTGAGGATTAGGGAAAAAGGTGGGCAAATGGGCAGATTGGTTGAGAGCCACACTGGACACTACTTTAGGCATAAAAGTAGGGTTAGTCCTCACGGAGACCCTGTCAGCATAGAAAATAATGAAGAGTTCCACAGCCATAAGTGCTTGTAGCTCAGACACTCTTCTAGCTGAAGTGATGGCCAGAAGCAAGGCTGTTTTCCAAGAGAGGAATTTTAATTCTGCTGACACTGCAAGCTCAAAGGGGGGGGCGTGAGCTTTTCCAATACAAAATTAAGGTCCCAAGCAGGGGCTGGGGCTATACTTGGTGGCCTTAAGTTGTTAACCCCTCTCAGGAACTGTTTGATGAGATGGTGAGAGAAGAGAGGTAGCTCAGTGCTGTAATGAGCAGAAATGGCAGAGGCATGGATCTTAATGGAAAAGAAGGATAGGCCTCTGTGGATTAGGTCTGCTAGGTAATCCAGGATGAGAGTTAAGGAGGGCTGTGCTGTATCCGCTCCTTTAGAGTGAATCCAGGAACAATACCTTTTCCACTTATCAGCATAGGATTTCCTTGTACTGGGTCTTCTGGCTTCACGAATGACATCCAACACCTGCTTGCTTAGGCTGGCCACTGGAGGAGAATTCAAGGAATAAGCCAGGCTGCAAGGTTCAGGGTTTGCAAGTACGGATGCAAGATCTGTCCCTCCTGTTGAGTGAGGAGGGTTGGGTCCTGGGGTAGGTGCCATGATGGCACCGGTAACAGACTGCACAGCAGTGGGTACCAGTGATGGCGTGGCCAGTGTGGGGCAATAAGGATTGCCCTTGGCCTTTCCTGCCTTAACTTGAGTAGTACTCTTGTATGATGAGGCAGAGAGGGATATGCATAGATTGAGAGGTTTGCCCACAGGAAGGACAGGGCATCCACTTTCCAGGCCTTGCTGTGAGGTACCCTGGTGCAGAATTTGCTGAGCTGGTGATTGTAGGGGTAGGCAAATAGGTCCACCTTCAGGGTACCCCATTTCTGGGTTAGAAGGCTGAAGGTGTTGTGGTCTAATTGCCACTCGTGTGGGTCTAGGAGATTTCTGCTTAAGTCATCTGCCAGAGAGTTTTGTTTGCCTGGCAGGAATTGAGCTTGCAGGTGAACATGAATAGCCAAGGCAGTGTTCCATAGGGTCATGGCTAGCCTGCAGAGTGGGTAAGAGTATGTTCCCCCCTGCTTGTTGATGTACCACATCACTGTGGTGTTCTCGGTTTTTATTAGAAGGGGCCCCGGTGAGAGTAGGGATCTGAAAGCTGTCAGGGCATGCTGAACAGCTAGCATCTCTTTTTGGTTGATTTTCAGATGAATTTGGTTTGTGCTCCAGTGCCCCTAAATGCACCTGCCATTTAGATGTGCACCCCAGGCATAGTCTGATGCATCTGTGGTTAGAGTCTGGGTGGCATGGGGTTGTGTAAAGGGAAGTCCCTTGTTGTGGTTGCATGCTGCTGCCCACCAAAGAAACTCTGTCCTGAGACAAGGTATGATAGTTTCCAGGTCCTGAGAATGTTGGCACCAAAGACTTTTTAAGTACCATTGAAGTTTCCTCATATGCAGTCTGGCAAATGGAATTAGTAGAATGCAGGAAGCCATAAAACCTAGAGCCGGCAGGATCTTCCTTGCGGATAGCTGGGTTCTGGTGGCCATTTCAGCAAAGTAGCCTGTCAGATAGGCTTGTTTTTTCTGCAGTAAGGAATGCCATCTCAGATACTGTGTCCAAGCTTGCTCCAGGAATACACTTTTTTGACTGGGGACTAGTTTTGATTTTTTTTCGTTGACAGTGTACCCCCGGAGAGGTTAGAAGGTCCTTTACAAATGTCAGGTACTGCAACAGCTTTTCCTGACTGTCTGCCTGAATCAGGCAATCATCCAAGTAAGGGTATATTTGAATCTTTCTCTGCCTGCAATAGGCAATGGCTGGAGCCAAAGGGAGGCGCAGAGAACTGATAATGCATAGATCCTGCCCTGAAACATTGATATTTCCTGCAGGAGTCCCTGATAGGGATGCACAGATAGGCTTCCTTTAGGACTAGAGTGGCTAACCAGGCATGTTTGGACAGCATAGGGAGAAGCTGCTGTAGGGTGAGCATTTTGAATTTTGGCACCACCAGAAAGGTGTTTAGAATGGATAGATCTAAGATTGGGTGTCAGGTGCCCTCTTTTCTGGGTACCAGGAAATGTGTGGAATAAAATCCTTGGCCTATCTGTTCTGCAGGAATAGGCTGAATTGCCCTTATGGAGAGCAGTGACTGAACTTGGTTTTGTGCCTCTGCCCACTGGTTTGGAGGAAGGTCTGGGAACCCTTTTGCAGTTGGTAGTGTGTGGAAAATAACATTTGTAGCCCTGGGATACTATGTTGAGGACTCATCGATCGTTGGTGATGGAGGTCCAGTTTTTTGCATGGTGGGCAAGCTTTCCTCCTAGGGGCACAAGCAATTGGGCAGAGGTGAGGAGTGGAGCTGAGAAGTCATTGGGAATTCCTTCCGTAAGGGGTGGCTTAGCACTCCCTGTTTTAGAAGTGGAGGTACTCCATTGCTTAGATCTCTGCATACCCTGAGACTGTAATCTGGGAGGTCTGTTTCCCCTGGGTCTGGTTTGAGATGGCCTTGAGGGGGCTGGAAAGGACCAATATTTTGAGGGACAATGCCTGCAGAATCTTGGAGGCTGCACTTGCAAAACTCTTTAACTATCTGCATAGACATGGCCTTTTCTTCCATCTTTTTTTAAAACCTCTTATGCTTTGTTGCCAAACAGATTGTCCTTTTTCAAAGCAGCGTCCAGTAATTCTGATTTTACATGGTCTGGCAAGGTCTGCTGCTTAAGCCATGCATGCCTTCTAAGTACAGAACCTATGACTGCTGCCCTGCAAGATGCTTCTAGGGTGTCAAACCCACATTGCAGGGTATGCTTGCTGACTTGGCTTGCAGAATGCATAAGCTCCTGTAATTCTTTATTTTCTGCACAGTTAGGAAAGGTAGATAATTTTTCTTAAGTTCCATAGTATGTTGCTGGTATTTCTGCATGTGGAACTGACAATTCAATGCTCTAATGGCGACAGTTGCAGAGGTGTATACTTTTTTACCCCATCTGTCTAAAGCTCGGGAATCCCTGTCCGAAAAAGTGGGATTCTTAGCTGTCCTTGGGAGATGACCTCTGGGTCAGCAGTAGGATTTCTGAAAAGAAATTTGTGAGAGTCAGAGACTCTATAGTACCTGTCTGGTTTCCTTGGAGCAGGGGGTAAAGTAACAGTGGTTAGATTGGATTCCATAAAGACATCAGCCACAACATACAGAACAGGAGGGATAGCTAAGGGTCTGTGTTGTAAATCTAAAAATTCCCCGAGTGTCTTTTTGGACTGAGGATAATCTTGGCATTCCCAGTAGAAATGCTCTCTCAAAGTATGTAGGGTTTCACCAAAAGAAAAATCCTATGGAGGGGAAGCAGAAGGAATGGATTCCTCTGCATCTGAATCCTCACAGGCAGACAAAGGCATGTCTTCATATTCAGAAACCTCAGAGTTGTCGGACTCTTGGTAAGTTAAAGCTGCCGGGGACAGGTCTCTTCCTTTTAGCAGGGGAAGGCTGGCTTCCCCCTAATCAGCATGATCAGGTCTTCTGCCATTTTAAACATTTGGGATTGTGGCAAGAAAACAGGCGCTTGAGCTTGGGTCATCAGTTTTTTAGGTGTAGCTCATACTCCTGGCCTTAGAAACTTGGTAGTTTTAGAAAGAAATGAAGACATGCAAGAAGTAGTCGTTTTTTGTCGAATATCAGTAATGTGAAGAACTTCCTCAGAAGCCGGTGCATGCACAGTGGCCCAGGACCCATCCACGGCAGAGACATTCGCAGGTTCCGTAGTCAAAGAAGAGTCTCGTGGCATACTGGACTCGGAATGGGTCTCGGTGGCAGCCTGTGAATCTATCAAAGCGGGTATCAGGGGCTATGAAAGCGCCTCACTGAGTACTGGCGAACTGGTGACTAGCTTAACGGAAGAGTCATCAGCAGTTTTGGACCTGTGCGGTCTGTCTCTGTCTTTATCCTTATGTTTTTTTCAGTAGATCGGTAGTCGGATGGCTTACTGAAGCCATTTTGGCATACAGAGATCGAGAATGAAAGTGTTTAGCTACAATAGGGGCTCGATGATGAACAGTTCGGGCATTGAACAAAGCACAAAACCAACAGCTAGGTACATCATGGTCTGGGCCTAAACAGCTGATGCAGTAAGAATGGAAATATCGGTGTGGTATTTGCTTTCCGCAGGCAAGACAATTGTTAACTTTTTATGACATCGGTCAGAGCAAGAAAAAATGATCCCCAATGGGGTACTTAGCTTTAGAAGACTTCAGGATGATTCAATTTCGGAAACGAAAACTCAGGTAGCGCCCGATCAGCACTTGTGCAAACTACTTCTGCTTCAGGCTCCTCAGCAAGAAACACTGATGTAATGGCGTCGGCTGCCTGTTTTTATACCTCTGATGACCTGATGTCAATCCTGGAGCGACAGCAACCGACGCAGAAATACTAAGTCTCTGGTATTTGGGCCAACTGAGGGCTACCCCTGGCAGGATAACCCAAGTGTGATGACTGCAACAGTGAAACATGAAGAACATCACCCTTACCCCTCTGATTCCTAAAGAAAGTCCACTGCAGAGTGGAAATGCAAATTCCCAAGGCAGAAAATATCTTGCCATCCTATTTTCTCCTGGTCAGAGAGTCCTTAACTTTGGGGCCAAATGAAGTGGACTGTCAAAGAGGGCATTAAGGAAAGATGCCTTGAAGCACTCCACCAAATTATGCAGGCACATCCAGGTATGACAAGGGACTGTGATGTCTATGCCTGTTGCATTTGCTGTATAATCCTCTGCATTTCACATGAGTCCCATGGAAACATTATATATAGATAAGACGGTGGCCAACTGAGTCTCCCAAGTCTTACAAGACTCAGTCTAAGGTTGTGAAGGTACCGACTTAGAAACTTCACTATTTTAGTCTGTTTGAAGCCTAATCAAATGTGTCATATAGTTCAGTGCATGGAGGGCAAGGGTGGCTGAAGCATATGTGCACTTTTCAAATCAGTTCAGTGCCTGAGAATCCCCATTTGGGGGTGAACCAATGCATTCCCTTTGGTGATTTCTTTCATTCATGGCTGCTGTGATGACAATGGCACTGACTGCTGGACCCTTGCTCCAAAAACACCTATCCTTAGGTAGATCCAGATCCTTGTTAGATTTGAGTGGTATTAGGTCCAGCACATCAGGTTCTCTCATGCACTCCTAGACACAAGGTCAAGGAGTGCATTTGGAAGGGGTACTACCTAAGACGTGGATGGACCCACACCAAAGGCTTTGAGAAATACTAATTCCTTAGGGAAAGGGGCTTCACCAGTCCAACTTTCCTTCCAGGAGATCACCAAAGGAGGCCTTTCCCTCTCATCAAAGTATGAATCTTCTGTCAGAGATTCATCAGTGGAATCCAAGTGCTTCCTCTTACACTGATTCTTTTTATGTATTTCCTTGGGGAGAGAAGCTGGGAAAGGGGACACAGAAGCAGCAGATGAGCCCCTGGGTTCAGGGCTGCTCAAAACTTTTGGGCATAGGCTGCTCCTGGACAAGTTCATAAGAAACCAAAGGTCCAGCAGAACAAGAAGATCTGAAAATATCTTTTTTTGCTTAGATAATTTTTATTTTAAACATATAGTATAATGAATACTTGTTTACATTTTAAATAAGATCTGGACAGATTTGACACCACATGTGATGATCCAATCTCTAACCAAGACAAAATACTCTCCATGATGTTGAGCAACGAAGTGATGACTAGGAAATTACCCCCCCCCCCCGGACTACAGAACTAGGAGAAATCCCCACTCCATCTGCCAACCCAGATGGGTCCGATTCGGTGACTGGTGCAGAGTGTTTCAATGTGGACATACTCAGGGACAAGGATAGCTCCAACAACCTCAGAGTTGACCCCACCCCCTGGTCCTTGGCTCTGGGATGTAGATGGCTTCTACCACGCCAGAGTGAATACATCAAGGTGGAGGTCGGAGCCAAACTCAGAAATGTTGTTGGCACTGATGCAGGAGCAACATGGGTGGGCATCAGATCCACTGTCACTGGTGATGAAGGACAGACCAGACATGGAACAATCAGTGATGGGGCAGGATGAGCAGCTCCCTCCACCCTCAGAGGCAAGGGGAAGGGAATGATACCCAGGTTCATCTGACCCTTCACAAAGGTTCATATTAACTTGTTCAAATTAAATTTTTTGATAGTCCTAGTGGCCTTTGCACACCTAGAAGAAGGCATCAAGGACAGCTTACTGGGAAAGTGCATAGGTTTTTTGCCTCTTAGATTCTAAAGCAGTATGATTGGACCCAAAGAGACGGTTCTGAAGAGAAGTCTCCAAAGTGATGGCCAAAAAGAATGAGTAGAGCATGCCTCAGATAGGAAGGGACTTGGGATATTGACATCCTGAGGCCTAAGAGGCTCTAACACTGGAGCCAATAAATGTGGTTGCCTGTATTGATGGTCGACCTACACTGGATCTACTACCTGAACTGAGGAGGGTGAATGCCTGGGGCCCTTTTGCTCCGGGTCAGCATTAGAAGATGAAGAATCAATAGGTCATCCCTTGGCCTCCTTTTCTTTTTCCTTACGATTTTCCTTTCCTCTCTCTTTCTGTCCTCTTCTTTATCACTCTTCCTCTCCACTGGATTATTTGATGGATTTGAAGGTAAAGACGGAGTGGCAACTATAGAAGTGGCAGGAAACATCCCTTTCATTATCAGCTTGGCTTTGTAGTCAGCCAAGACTCTGGCCCTGAGCACAAGCCTAGCAGTCAGCATCCAAAAGGGCCATACCCAGGCAATAAACACAATGATTGTGTGAATCTTTTTTTTGGGGGGGGAGAGTTTGCAGCTGCATTCCAGACACTTTCTGAAGCCAAAAGTCTTATCCATCACAAATAACATAGCACACAATGGAGAAGGGCAAGCTGTATAGCTCACAAAGAATCTACAACTTCTAACAGCATTAGCAAGAAACCTTTAACAATATATGGTAAATACCTTAAGGACAAAATACTTGTTTAAGGTAACCAAAGGCAGTATGAGGAAATAACCCTAAATGTTACTAACAGAGAAACTAAGGAACTGGTGGTCAGGATCAGAGCTCAGACAATGACAACTATAACAACAGAGCTAGCTAACAATTAATTATCAACTATTAACTAATTAATAACTATTTTATTATGTCCTGGAATACAAGGTAAACACAATAATCCGCAGGTTGAGGCATATAGAAAATCAACGGGAGATCACAGATTTTCGTTATTAAAAAATAAAATAAAACAGAGAAATGATCAGCAGCATCCTGATTTTCCTCTCCTTCTTTTGCCACACATCCCCTTGAAGCTATGGCCACCTGACAGCTGTCAGAATGTCCCCTATTATAATCAGCTACTGGACATGAGCATCTACACTGGCAACACATAATTGTTTGATCACTGTGTCCCCTTCATAGTTTGTAGATAATTCTACTAACAGCAGCTAATCTCCAAAGGTATTTCCTAGTCAAAATATGTCATAGTCTTAGAATTTTCATCCCTTATCATGCCCATCAATTTCATCTTTGGCAAGTACCACTCCAAACATCTTACCCAGTGTGAGAGACCCCATAATTCTTGACTAAGAAACTCACATGACTTACGTCTTTCAATTAAACAGACAGACAATCTTCCTTCTCTGGCTACTTTTTCTCCTGCAGACTCCTTCATGGCACCTTTTGTTTTGTCTTTTGTGCCATGAAAGACCCTCGTCTGTTCAACTTCCTTCACCTTTGTAAAACTGTTGGCTCCTCACATGCTCACATCAAGGACTTTAATCTCCAAGAACAAATAAATAGGGGTCAGTGTCAGGTTAATCTCCATCAGGAGATTTGCTCCGAAGGAACAAATTCCAAATCGGAAAAACTCCCTCCTCTGCCTCAACAAGCAAATTAGATTACTAGTAAAAAACTCCAAAGCCAATTATGAGCTGACACTAGCCTCTGAAACAAGGAAACCACAAGTCCTTCTTCAGTTATGTTAGGAATCTCCATGGCAAAGCCCAAGTTTGTTCCGAATCAATAATTAATGGTAGAATTACACTGATCCTGCTGACATAGCCAACCTGTTAGCTGATAGGTTCAGTGCAAACTTCACCCCCTTCTCACCCCCCAAAGGCCCAGTCGACATCCCCAATACTTGTCCCACACCTCACATCTTCAAAGATCAAGTGTTAAAGGTCCTATGGGACCTGATAGTATCCCACGCTGTATTCTCCACCATCTACAGCAAGAACTAGCTTAGCCATTGAGCACCCTACTCAACCACAGCCTAATTAGAGACTTCATTCCAACAGAGTGGAGAAAAGCCATTGTCATCCCCTTGCACAAAGGGTGGTGCCACTACTGAACCAGAAAACTATAGGCCCATTATCTTGACAATTCTGATCTGTAAAGCCATGGAGCGTATTATTATGGATCTCATAAACAAAAACACAGGCAATCTCCAAGCATTTGACCCCACCCAATTTGAATTTGTCAGGGGCAGATCTTGCCTAGTGAACCTAGTTGACTTCTTTGAGACTGTCACCAAGGCCCTAGATGAGGGAAAGTCAGTACATATAGCTTACCTTGACCTAGCCAAGGCCTTTAACACAATCCCCCACTCAGGCATCACCGAAAAGCTAACAGAACTTGGTGTTCATCTCTATCTCGTCAGATGGGTGGCCAACTGGCTCACAGATAGGACCCACAAGGTCAAAATAGGTGCCACCACCTCCAACAGCAGACCTGTCACTAGTGGTGTTCCCCAGGGATCTGTCCTGGGACCCCTATTGTTTGGCATCAACTTCTCAGAGGTCCAGGCAAAAACAAAGGGCCTGTGGCTGACCAAGTTTGCGGATGACTGTAAGTTGGGTGCTGTCATTGACTCCCCAGATGATGTTAACATACTGCAAGAGGGTCTCACAGCTACAAATAACTGGTGCAAAAGTCATGGCCTTAAGTTAAACGCAAAAAAATGTATTATCATGCCATTCAGCAAAGACACGGCCCCTACTGATTAGCACATCAACGGCAACCCCCTAAGCACACAACCTGTGGTAAGAGACCTGGGTACTCAGGTTGACAACAATCTCACATTCGACCATCTTGTGGTGGCAATGGTCAGAAAAGTCTTTTACTTGGTTCATCTCATAAGTAAAGGGAATGTATCCAGAAAAAAGGAGCTCATTACTTTTCTGTATTCCTCCCTCATTACACCTATAATTGAGGTATAACTCCCTATGAGACGCACATGCCCTGGCCCAGCAATCAAGGAGCCTCAATCCTCACCACTAACACCAGTGAGGGGTGTCTCATATAGGAGGAAAGGATAACAAATACACACAGTAAAGTACAATTTCCCTTAAGAGCACACAGAGATCACAGTCAGTCTGGGGCTGGTCACTCCCTTGCTCTCCAGGTCCCCAATAAGACTCCCCACTGACACAGCTATAGGATCCAGATCTCAGCCTAATGGGCAAGCTAAAACCTCCAGCACACTCTCTGTCCAGCCAGTGCTTCATGTCCCTGCCCAAGTAGCTGACACACACACACACACACACACACACACACACACACACACACACACACACACACACACACACACACACACACACACACACACACACACACACACACACACACTTTGAGATGAGTTTATATAACCACACAGACACTCCTGGGGAAGGCTGGCACAGGTTCTTCAGCTGTGCCCCTTTTTCCCAGACTCTACAGTAGTACCAGCTGCCACCACCCACTAATATTTATCATCTACTCAAAGGCCCTTAAAAGGGTGTCCAATTACTACTGTGCAATATTATTATCCAATTGGTTGTATAGCCCAGGGCTAAAGCTATTAGAGTGGCTTTGTATAACTTTATTAAAGGCATGCAAGTACTCTACAGAGCTTAAATTATTTCTACAAAAACAACCACAGTTGAAAGGGTTTACAAATATTTAATAACAAAATATTTAATAACAAATAGTCAAAACACAAGACAATACTTTTTTACTACACAGTGCTAGTCAAGAGTTCAGAGATCACAGAGAAATACTTAAAATAATTCAGTAGTACAGTTCTGACATCACAGAAAAACACTCAGTCTGATCTTTCTAGTTTCTAGCTATTTCTAGGAGAAAACACAAGTCTAAGATAAACTTACATATAGAGCAAAGGCAGTGCTGAGTTGGATGGTCAAGATAAAAAATGCTTAATGCTCTCTGATTCTCTCGGTTTTTAAAATCACATTCCTGGTTGACATTACATCATTCTTCACACTTCCCTGGGTTCCCAGGCTAACAGAAACTACATTTACATTCTTCACCTCTGGGTAGAAACCAGAGCAATAAAGGACATTTATGCATGCAAATTCTGGCCATTAACTCTGGCCTTAAAATAATAGGCAAGATGCCTCACTCTAGACTTACTGGCTCCAAGTTTTAACATCAAAGGTTCACAACATGCTTTACTTGGTCAGTAGAGTGCACTGTTGTTCCATTTTTTCCAGTTCCACATGTAGCACTATTTTTTACCATTTAAGAAAGCAAGCCTGTGGTTTACAGTAATATTTACAGATGGCAGAATTATCTTCAAAATTCTATCTGGCTAAGCTGGCAGCCTTCACCTACTTTCACCCAATCTTCACACCCCATTTGGTATGCAACTCTCCAAGCATCTGCACCTACTGGAAAGCCCACAGAAATACCTCACAAAGAGAATCCATGGCCTCCAACATCTGTCCTATGCAGACAGGCTTAAATCATTATCACTCTACTCGGTATCATACAGACTCTGCTCAGAGGTGATCCGTGTCTCCCTACAAGGCAATATCGGTCCCTGCCCTACTAGAGATGCTCCATATCCGTAAGTCTAACTCCTCGCGCATTACCCGCTCAACAGGCTTAAATCTAATATGCGACATCAACAAAACCTGCTGGAGAGACAGGTTTGTCTCCCACAGGCTGTCATAGACGTCAAACAAAGTACCTCGCTGACCCTCTTCAAGCACAACCTAAATGAGTGGATAAGAAACCACAAATTTTTCCCAGAGGTTCCACCTTTGTTCCTTAATGGCAGGGGCAACAGGTGTTGACTGAGGTTTTTTTTGGGGGGGGATAAACTCTTGGCTAGGCTTGTAAGGGCCCCAGGGCCATTAGCCTAGTAACCTCCTATGATCAGCAAATAAATGAGAGCAAATGTCTGGTTAAGATCCTAACACAACCATTCCCCACTTCTGAAACAAGCTTCCCGTACAAGTCAAGCAATGTACTACCTTTGCCACTTTCAGAGCAAATCTCGATGACTGGATAGGTTTTCATAACTTCACCCCCAAAGACAGCTTACTATGTAGCCTTCCTTGGAAAGGCAGCAAGCAAAGCTAAAGCACAGCAAACTGAATGTAGGGGTACAGTGACTTATTTGGCTGAGTCTATATGACTATTTGGTATGACTACTTGGTTAGTATCTGTCTATGAACATACAATGTTATGTATAGCTCTGAAAATGGGGAAACTGTCACAATGCGTGATAGTTGCTACACGGAAATAAAAACTTTCACAAATGTTCCAAAGTAAATGTATAACACATCCTGCCCTCCTTGAGCTCTAATTTGTTGGGCTATAACTGGAATCTGTCTAATGTTTTGCTTGTTATATTGTTTCCAATGTATACATCTGACAGCACTTTAACAATTGTGAGTCCAGTTTCACATCAGAATTCTCTTCATTTACAGGTTGGTGAACTATGATGCAGAAAAATCTCACATTTCAAAATTCAGATGTTGTTGGGGGGGAATTACTGTCAGAGCATGCTGATGTGAAAATACAGCTGTGAAACTGCATTGATACTCCTTGCTTTTAGTACATGCTTAGAATTTCTGCAGGACAGGAGCACCAGTTGGGGTAGGTTCCAACCTGTTTTCCAGCCAACATTGCTAATGCCATTGTGCAAGCACCACACTACTGAGATTTGTACATGCAGTGTTGAACTAGATGCTGCAGTCTTGTAGGTGTGCTTTATTGTTTACCATTTACATATTATACTTGCTGATCTACCTTTGCCTTATAACTTTTAAACAAGAGCTCTGGTTAAAATATTTGATTTTCTAGAACTTCAAGTTTGCATGACACTAATTACTGTTAAAAAATATGTTTACACATGGTGTGTCAAATCTCTTGATCAGAATCTTTAAATTTAGTAAACTATATGCTTTAAATATCGGTTTAACGCTCAAAAGTTTAATAACTGCATTTTAATTCTTTATAATATTAGAGCTGTATGATGTTTTACATAATTTCAGATGATGATGATGGGATGAATCATCATATATAGATATTTTACTAGAAGTCTCATACAAAAACTACATACTCTTAAATTATACTTGTTTTATAGCGCTGCACCATTCTTGAAACTTATCAGTGACTTCTCCAGTACTCACCAAATGACAATTGTGAACAGATAATGAAATAAAATAAAACAACATGAAAACAAACAGCATCTCCTTCTTTTTTATTGCTTACTTCCAATTGCTTGACCTCTAAGGCTAGTTCCAGATTTGCCTGAGCATGAGAAATGGAACAGTAGTAGTCTGCAGTTATGTTGCTTGCTTCTTTGCAGAAAGACACTTATGAACTCACATACCAGCAAGATCTGGATGGTCTAAGGTTACTGTAACTTAAAGAAAGTGCAAGACAGGCATTACACTAAATGTCAGTGACAATTCTTTCTCTGAGGAGCGGTGATCCTGGAGAGAGAATAATAAACTTTTAAGAATGTTGGTGAAAGCCTGCATCCCATATGGGGGGGTGGTGCAGAGGGGCTTACCCTCTGTGAAAAACACCTTTTTTGTAGCACTTACTTGTAAACTGAGCAAACTGAGTACATACTTTGAGAAGATGGGTGTACTTCAGCTGCAATTTATGAGGCATTACAACTGAGTAAGTATGATTTGAGCTTTTAGGGCCACACCTGCTATGATACTCTCTAATTCATGCACACATATTTACATCTATATATATATATATATATATATATATATATATATATATATATATATATATATATATATATATATTTTTTTTGCTTTCCTGCAGGACCTCTCCCAATAGCTCCTCTATCTGCACCTAAACAGCCCATTAGTTCTGCTCTGTGAGAGTGAGAACCAGACATTCCAGGGGTAGGCAAGAGCCCTACAGCCCATTAGTTACAGTCTGGAAATCCCATTCAGCCCATTTGTTCTTCCAGTGGCAAGAGTAAGGTGATAGGGAGAAGGCCAGCTTGATGGTTCTGCAGGATGGCCTATCATCTTCCCCAGACTGCACAGCCCCTCTCCCCTTTGAAGGCTCAATGATCTCTACACCATGCTATCTTCAGAGGACAGCATGCCTCCATATGCAGAAAGTAAAGATGTGTAAGTTGAACTTACCATAACAGTAGATGTCTGAATGATCACTGTTGCAGTAGCCTTAGCTATATAGGTTATATCCTGCAAAGGCTATAGCAGCCGGCCAGCTTCCAAAGTTTCAGGCCACCTTCCATATGCCCAAACTGTCAAGTAGCATGAGCTGAGCTGACTAAAGGATAAGTTTGGGTATGAATCCCTTCAGAGCTTTCCTGCCAGCACAGACATTGAGGCTGAGCCCTAAAAGGCAAGCCAAGGAATAACAGAAAACAAATGTCCATATCCTGGCATAGAAAACACATCAACGAACAAGGGAGATGTAGGAAGGGAGCAGCTACTAGAGCAGTGATCATTCAAACATCTACTGTTATGATAAGTTCAGCATACACAATTGTACTATGCTCGTCATATTGATCAATGTTGCAGTAGCCTTAGCATTATGGGTAGATTACCATAGCCAACTATATTTGGGAGATGGAAGGAGAACGGTCCAGCAGCCCATGAAGAATGGTCCTAGCAAAGCATGATATAGATCTAGAGAAGGATTCCAGCTTATAATGCTTTGTAAAAGTAAGCACAGAATACCAGGTAGCAGCTTCTAGAATATTTCCAGAATCCAACCTTTTCCAAAACGTCATAGAAAAAGCCAAGATCCTTGCAAAGTGGTCCTTGACCCTGCCTGGAACAGATTTGTCAAGGTAAATATTGTGACAATAGCAGGTACTGGTAGCCATGTCAGGAAAAAGTAGGGCAGTGGATGTATGACCACAACTAGCTGGAATTTTGTAAATAGTTGTATGCCATTAGTCTATCAAACTGATTTGTACAGATGCTTGTGCTGAAAATGTATTTGTGAGTTCTGCTTGTGTTAACTGTGTTAAAATGCATCAACAGTGCACCCTGGCTGAAATTAAGAGAAAAGTATATGTATTATGTTGTCTGAATTAAATGTATATGTTTTAATAGAGGACACTGGCACAACAATGTTTAACCAGCTGGCTTATTTTAAGAAAAATAAGGGAAATGTAAATGAGCTGTTAAATCACTGAATGGCACCCACAGTGCTGAGTAGGCCCAGAGATTGTAGGTCTGGGAGCAACCATTATCTGTTAGCTTCTCTAAAGAAGGGGGGAGTGTTGTAATGTTTCTGGCTCCTAGGTATTGCCATAAAAGCCCTAAATGTATACTGTAGCAGTCTGCTAAAGTCCTGTCTCAAACTTCAAAAGGAGATACTATGGGAGCCTAGAGTCAGGTGACCAGATGAGGTCATTCTGCAAGTCATCTTGGATATTATCTTTTTACAGGGAATAATCTCAGAGGATAGACTATTCTTTTTGGGAACCCTGACTAGAAAGTCTGCTTGCTTATTTCAACCTGCCTTGCCCATGTAAGTTATTAGGGAACAGTAAAATTCTCTTAGATTCAGTCAAGAATATAGTGAAGCTTAGTTTAGGTACTGTTTTTCTTTATTTGTCTGAGTCTGTCTTTCAATGTTCTTTTCAATATTTTCTGTGATTTGAACTCTGTGGTTTACTGTGAATATGCATTCAGTATTTTCATGTCCTTTTATTATTTATGTTTTAAATATACTTAAAACTTTTATTGTGGGTGGTTCTTGTAGAAAGTATCTGACCTTTGAGAGTACTTATATTTATTTGGTGACACTGTGTGGGCCACTCCAAAAGGCCTAGCCATCTTGTGAACTACTACCATTTGTAATAGTATTAACACTGCACAGTATAATTGGACACCCTTTGTTAAGAGATTTATAGTAAATAACTGGTGGCAGTGATAACTACCTTATAGTACGGGCAAAGTTGGTAGAGCAGGTAATCTATGCCAGCCTTTCCCAGGTGCGTGTGCGTGTGTGTGTGTTTGTGTGTGTGTGTGTGTGTGTGTGTGTGTGTGTGTGTGAAAATTAAATCTCAAAGTTTGTGTGTGTCGGCTAATTGGGTCAGGGACACAAAGCACTGGGCTTACAAAGAAGGTGCTGGAGGACTTGGTTTGGACATTTGGCTGAGGACCTAACCCTACAGATGTACCAGTGGGAAGTCTTATTGGGGATCTGGCGGGAGACAGATATAGAGACATCCAGACCCTGGGCTGAGTGTGTCCCTGTGTGCTCTTAAGGGAAATTGTACCTGATGCAGACAGGTCTGCATCTGGAAATACTGAGTTTATCCATTTGTATTCCAAGTGCACGTCCCTCGCCAGTGTCAGTGGTGAGGATTCAGGCTTCTTGATCACTTGCCCAGTGTGGGGATGACATATAGTGGTGCCCATCACACATTGGCAGCGGTGATGGGCATCACAAGTAAAACAAAGGGTAATAGACAACCATTTGGAAATAGTCTGTTTTCACATCAGTTGCCCCTTCTTCTTACCTTCAATCCCTTCTTCTTACCTTCACAAGAAATAAACAATTGATCAGTTGATCTGAAAGATTTAGTTCTGCAAGATAGTACCAGAGTTGTCTGTGAGCAACCAAGGTATGGAGTATCCTTTCTCCCTCATTTTTAGGTTCAGAAAAGAAAATGGGGAGATAGACAGTTTGACTTAAAAGCAAACTGATACAACTTTTGCCATAAAAGAACTATTAGTTCTCAAAGAAACCCTGTCCTTGTGGTATATGAGGTAGGATGACTCACCATAAGAGCTTGCAATTCAGATACCCTTCTTGCAGAGGTCACAGCAATCAATAAAACTGTTTTCCAAGTAAGAACCTCAAGTCAGCTAGATTAGATGGATCAAGTGGAGCAAAATTAAAATCCCAAAGAGGAGCCACCAGTTTACTTGGAAGCCCCTTATGCAAAATCTCTTTCAAGAAAAGTCTGAAATTCAGCTATTTTGAAATGGGAGGATCCATGGGCAAACATGCTGAAATGGCCAATAAATGAACCCTGACAGAGGCATAAGGAAGGTCATAGGATAGTAATTCACACAAACATTGTAAAACCAGAGAACAACTAGCCCTGAATGGGTGCTGGTTATGTTGTTGACATCCACTACAAAACATTTTCCATTTGCTAATATATGATTTTCTAGTAGCAGGTTTTCTTGCCTCCATTAGTGGCTCCTGCGCAGGCCTAAAAGGAATTAAGACCCTATCATACAGGCAGTCATTGATGCTGGGGTGTATCAAACACCCCTGTTCTCATGTGAGCAGATCCATTCTGTGAAGAAGCTTTTGATAACTGCCCCTGGCCATTTCCAAAAGAACGCAAGTAAATCCACAAGTACTACCACCAAGATACGAAAAATAACAACTGAAGACACAGTCTTAGGTTCTTGGTCCACAGATTTATTTGTTAAAAAACAATGAACATGAAGGCATTTCGTTTGGTACAGTAACTCAAACATCTACAGATAAAAAACTTTGACCATTACACTGTTTAAATACAACAACGTAGTGTGTTCCAAATAATTACCATACTTAATTAAAACTGTTAACAGTTTGAAGATGTTTGAGTTACTATACCAAACGAAAAGCGCTTCATGCTCATTGTTTTTTAACAAATAAATCTGTGGACTGAGAACTGTTTCTTCAGTTGCTGTTGTTTTTCATATTTTGCAAAAGAAGGGAGAACCACAGTTGCCTAGGCAAGAAGGAAGTTACCACAATGACCGTGGGGGATTCCTTCTGAATCTACAAAGGTACCCTGAATATTAATGGAAAGGCTGGAAAGGCATACAGGACTTCTGAACAAAGAAAAGAAAAGTCAACTGTCCTCCAGGCCTTCTTGCATGGAGTCTTGGAACAGAATTTTGCCACTTGATTGTTCAGAGAGGAGTGTTTGTTACCTAACTACAGTTTCAATTGGTATTAGTTAGCAGAAACATACCTGCTATTAGTAAGGAGAAAAGAAAAAGTATGTACTTACCATAATGTTCCATGTGAGTTGTTCTTCTTGCCTTCATTATTACTGATGGGTTCAGAGCCGATCCTCGGCTCTGAGTCGGCCAATTTGCAAAGCTTGAGGTCTCTAACAGCTAGAGGCCGAAGCCCTATCCCACAATGCACCTCTACTTTCCCCAGATCTTGTTTGCTGCCAACTAGCATAAAACCTACACCAGATTTCAAGGAAATCATACAGACCACTTGTGAGAGGAAACTCCTCAGGAGAACCAAAACCAAGATAGAACCTATCGAACATCCAGACATTGGATGGGGGTAAGTGGGGGGGAGGTGTCGTAATAATGAAGGCAAGAAGAACAACTCACATGGAACATTAAGGTAAGTTCATAACTTCTTTATGTGAAGTTGTTCAATCTCATTCTTACTGATGGGTAGCGTCCCCAGTACCACAATCTTGGGTGGCTCACGGGAGTACCTGCTTAAGGACAGCAGACCCAAATGAGATGTAAAGGTATGTGGCTTTGACCAGGTGGCAGCTGCACAAATTGAATCAAGAGGCAGCCTGGTCAAAAAGGCTACATAGGTTCATAGGTTCATAGGTAGGTACTAGGCTATCGGCCCTGGGGCCTATACAGGCCCAGCCAAAAAGGTACCCTGGCTTTTGCCACCCAAGAAAATTATTTTCCTGTGCCACTGTCGAGCAGAGCCACAGAGGTGATCCTCGGGGTGAATTTCCTATTTCCCATCCATTCATCAAGATATTTCTTGAAGAGTGCTAATGAGGAGCTTTGTTTGATATAGATAGGTAGTTTACTCCAGAGTATGGGAAGTCTCTGGGACAGGAATCTATCCCTCCGGCATGTTCTGTTTATTGTGGTGACAAGGTTTAGGTCCCTAGAGCGTGTAGCTCGAAGGGATTGGGATTTCTTTAAGTGGAGCATGTCCAACAGCTCTGGGTTTGACATAGCTTTGTATGTTAGGCAGAGATCACCTCTGAGTAGGCGATATGCGACAGAATAAAGCTGGAGTTTTTTGAGACAGTCTGCATAGGGCATCTGTTTGAGTCCGGTAATCCTCTTTGTGAGGTATTTTTGCGGCCTTTCCAGTTGCTGTAGATGTCTTGTGAGGTACACGCCAAAAGGGGCGTTGTACTCTATAATGGGTCTAATGAGTGATAAGTACAGGAGAACAATGACCTCTTTTTTTCTGGATGAGAAACCTTTTGTGATGAAGTGTGCCACGTAGAAGGATTTCCTGACTACTGTGGCGATGTGATTACCAAAACAGAGACTACTGTCCACCTGTGTCCCAAGGTCTCTTATCACACCTTTGGTGCTAAGTATACTACCGCCTATGTTGTAGTTCATACGTACAGCGTTTTTACCAAAGGGGATGACAATGCACTTATTGGCATTGAGCTTGAGGCCATGGCTTTGACACCAGGCATCTGTCTCATTGAGGCTCTTTTGTAGGATGTCCACATTGTTAGGAGTTTTGATTATGGCTTCTAGTTTGCAGTCATCTGTGAACTTCGTTAACCAAAGACCTTCTGTGTTAGCCTGTACTTCAGAGAAGTAGATACCAAACAGGAGAGGACCCAGGACTGAACCCTGTGGTACTCCACTTATCACTGGTCTGAAGTCGGATTTGGAGTCTGCTACTTTCACAGTGTGGGTTCTGTCAGTGAGCCATTTGGCAACCCATCTTGTGACATAGTGATTTATACCTAGTTTAGTGAGTTTATACCTAGTTTAGTGAGGTTTATCTATAATTCCAGAGTGGTGGATGGTGTCGAAAGCCTTGGCAAGATCAAGCAGGCTGTGTGAACCATTTTACCCTTGTCTACAGCTTTGGTGACTGCTTCAAAGAAGTCTATCAGGTTTAGCAGACATGATCTGCCTTTTACAAACCCGAAGTGGGTGGGGTCCAGAGTTTGCAGATTACCAATGCCTTTGTTTATAAGTTCCATGATGATACTTTCCATGGCCTTGCAGACCAGGCTCATCAGGCTAATGGGGCAGTAATTCCCAGGGTCCGTGGTGGCTCCCCCCTTGTGGAGTGGGATAACCGTTGCTGTGCACCATTCAGCAGGCACAAAGCCTGAGGTGAGGCTATGATTGAACATGGTACTTAGGTGGGGTGCCAGTTCATTCTGTAGTTCATGTAGAACGCAGCCTGGGATGTTGTCTGGTCCCATGGATGCTGTGTTCTTGGCTTTGGAGAGTGTGTTTTTTACCTGTGCAGCTGTGATTACAGGAACTTTGCATTCTTCCGGTACAGAGATGGGGTCTTTAGGGGGTGAGAGGGGGGTAAAGTTAGCACTGAACCTATCTGCCAGGATGTTGGCAATATCAGTTGGGTCTGTATATTTAGTGCCATTGTGCTGTAACTCAGAGCAGATCTGAGTGCTGCCATTGAGATTCTTGACATAGCTATAGAATGCTTTGTGGTTGTCTTTAGAATCAGTGGCAATTTTGTTTTTGTAACTAGCTTTGGAGGATTTTATCAGGGATCACAGCTTCTTACTGAGGCTGACCAAGGAGCTCCTCCACTCATGGGATTTTACTCTCTTTTGCAACAGTTTCTTCCTACAGTTTGTTTATGGCAAGGGACCACCAGATTGGCTTCCTTTTTTTGGAGGATATCATCTTGGTTCTGTTTGGGATAGCACGATCCATGCACTCATGTAAGTGCTTATAAAGTGCAATTGTGTAGGATTCAGTAGTCATAACTGTACTGTCCATCTACATGGGTGTCATGAAGTTCACCACTTCTGTCTTAAGAAGCATGAAGTTGGCTTTGGAGAATTTTTTTACCATGGTTTCATTAATGGGGGTGGGGGCAGGATGTGGATATCTAGGGTAATTAGCTTAAGGTCGGATCGGATCAATGAGGCGTTGACTTCAGGTGTGGAACACCGTTCACTCATGTTGGTAATGACTAGGTCTAGGATATTGTTGCCCCTGGTGGGGGTGTGGATAAGTTGATCCAGGGCATTGGAGTTTATGAATTCCAGAAAGCGTTGAATGAAGGAGTTGGTACATGAGTAGTTTTCCCAGTTAATGGTTGGGTAGTTGAAATCGCCCATTATTAGGGTGTTTGGTTGAACCCTAATATTTTCCAGTACATCAAGAAAAGAGGAGTGGGAATCCTGGGGCATGGTGGGTGATCTCTAGCAAGCTACAATTTGGATTGCAGTTTTGCCCAGAGTTAGTTGCACTTGGATAACCTCGGCTGCATTATGCTGAGCAACTAGCCTGGAGCTGTGGATATCCTTAATGAATATGGACACACCTCCGCCTTTGGTGTTCTGGTTCAGGTTACATGGCCGAAAAGTGTGGTATGAGTTATAGCCTGGTAGTGCAGGGGTGCTCTCTGGAGCCTTGAACCAGGTCTCAGTCACTGCACATATATTGATGTTCTCCATTTTAAGGAGTGCCTCGAGCGAGTGCATTTTGAGATTTAGACTTCTAGCATTGAGTAGCATCACCCTCAGTTTTTGCTTGCCTGTTCCTGTTACAGTGGTGAATTTGTCATTTGAACCTTGCCTAAAAAAGGCACTATAGGGGCGGCAAGAACCTTAGCCAATATCCGGAATCCCAGGGGTGACAGGTTCAGGGCATCTCTGGCAAAGCATTGTGGTCTGTTGAACATGTCATTCCAGGCAGACAGGTACTGGATCCCTTTAGAATGGCACCAGAAGCTTAGCCAATTGTTGAAGTCAATCATTTTGTCCTTGTACTGCGGCATTATTCTGGGTGATGGCAGAATGCTACTCAGGGCTTGGGTCATACCTGCCTGGGCTACAAGATCAGAGACATCTTCCATGTCTCTTTTCATGTAGTCCA
The DNA here is from genome assembly GCF_019279795.1 of Protopterus annectens. Taxonomy (NCBI): domain Eukaryota; kingdom Metazoa; phylum Chordata; order Ceratodontiformes; family Protopteridae; genus Protopterus; species Protopterus annectens. The sequence continues at coordinate 1,470,830,118 of NC_056744.1, forward strand.
GGGAGGTACGTCTCAGGTCGTTTACACCGAAATGGACAATGACAGAGTCATATTTGTACTTGTTCTGGAGTGGCCTGAGTGCGTGGGTTATGTGGCGGATCCTGGCACCCGACAGGCAGCTGACAGTAACCTTCTCCTTGTTTAGCCTGGTGAGTGGGACATCAGTGTGCCTGACTATAGAGTCACCTATGACTAGTGTGTTAGGTACGTTGTTTTGCCTTATTGGCTGTGGTTGAGTGGCACACTGAGTCTGCGGGCTATGTGTCATTTGGGTTGTGTTGGGGGGTGGAGGTTGCTTGCATTTCTGCTTTGGAGGTCTCTGTTGCTTGAGCAGATTATTATTGAGAGCCTCCGCAAATGTTTTTGTGTTTCTATGTGTGGATTTTGGTGGTGTAGATTTACTGAGACTATGTGATGAGTGTGGTGTGGTGCAAGTGTTTACCTTCTCCTCTTGACTGTCAAGTTGAGTCTTGATTGGAGAGAGCTTTACCTCCAGTTTGGCTAGATAAGTGCATCTCTCACAGGTTGTAGTGTTGGGTGGTAGGATGAGAGGGTTGTCTGTGTACATGAGGCAATTTCTACATTGCCCCAAGATGTCCAGATTCATCAGATAGACAGGAGAGAACACTGGGAGCTGACCCTTGGACATGCCTGAATAAAAAAACTATTTTCCTCTAGCTAAATGAGGAAAGTGAGTACAAAAGCTGTTTTTCTCTAAGCAAGTGAGGAAAGTAAGTACCAAAACTGTTTTCCTCTAGGTAATGAGAAAGGCTGAGTGCTGTAGTAATTAGTAGGTTATTTAGTGCTTACAAGTTCTGAGCAAGTGCTTATCACGAATAAGCAAATTCAAGTGCTAAAACTAAGAATCTGTATCTGGACTAAACTAGTTACAGGAAAGGGGGGAAACAAGTGCAAATGTGGGCTTTTAAATCAGAAAGTTGAGAGAGATGGAAAAACTGCCCAAACTGCCAATAACTACAATTTCTGGGCCAGAACCACTCCTTATGTGGTAGATAGGTTACCTAGTGCTTACCACTCCCACTGATAAGCTAGAAGGCTTCCCTCCAACACAGAAAGCTTGGGGGGCTCAGAAGCTTACATACAGTCCTGGATACAGCAAATCTGAATCTGGACTACACTAGTTCCAGGAAAGGTTTTTTATATATATATATATAGAAAAGTAGCTAAAACAGAAGTAGAAACTGCTCTTGTAGAATGAGATTTGACTTTGTCACGTAATACAATGCCTGCTTCACGGTAAATTAAGGATATACAATCAGAAAGCCATTTAGACAAGGTAGATTTGGATACCAGTGGACCTTTTTTAGAATCCAAGAAGGAGACAAACAGCTGATCAGCCCTTCTATGGTCTTTTGCCCTGTCCAAATAGAAACAAAGTTGTCTATGGATGTCAAGTTTGTGAAGCATATATTCCAACTGATTTGAGTGATTGGGAAAGAAAACAGGTAATTCAATCGTCTAAGTGTGAATTCAGAACAAACTTTTGGTAAGAATGACGGATTCGTCCTGAGGGAAACCCTATCTTTGTGAAATATTAAGTACGCCTGCTTAATAGAAAGGGTTTGCAACTCCGAAATTCTGCATGCTGATGTAATGGCCACCAAGAAAATGGTCTTCCAAGAAAGATATTTCAGCTCACAAGAAGAAGCAGGTTCAAAGGGCGGGAGAATAATCTTGGACAGGACTAGGTTCAAATTCCATGGAGCAGTAGGAGATCTGATTGGTGGTTTTAAGTATATTGTACCCTTCAAAAAAGCCTTAGCCAACTTGTTAGACATAATACCATTTTCAGATGCACCTATATGAAAATTAGAAATAGCAGCCAGTTGCACTCGAATGGTTGCTGCTGCAGCTCCTTCAATGAACAGTTTTGTCAGAAATTCCAAAATATCCAAAATGGAAGCCACAAAAAGGTCAATGTTATTTTGCTGAGCCCAGATGGAAAACCTTTTCCACTTACTGAGATAAAGTTTTCTGGTTGAAGATTTGTGTGAAGACAAGAGAATATGTCGAGCCTCTTCTGATAAATTCTGGAACCTGGCTATTCTGGGAACTTTAGCAACCAAGCTGTCAGTTTGATGGACTGGAGAGAAGGGTGAAGAGCTCCTGACGAGTGGGTCAACAGATCCAGCCCTGGGTCCAGGATCCAAGGCTCCTCCAGTAGATGAGGCTTCAGAAAGGGGAAACCAAATTTGACAAGCCCAGTATGGGGCTATTAAGATAAGTGTCCTGCTCAGAAAGCTGGCTTTCTGTAAGACTTTGGGAATCAGGGGAAATGGAGGGAAAGCATAAAGGAGTCCCAGAGGCCAATCATGGATGAGTGCATCCCCCGAGGGTTGTCTCTGTTGAGGGATCAGGGCAAAGTAGTTGCTGCACTTGGTGTTTGTGGGGGTAGCAAAAAGGTTGCAGCAAGGCTGGCCCCATCTGCAGAAAATCATTTCTGCTACTTCATTCTTGAGAGACCACTCATGAGGCAACAGAATAGCTCTGTTGAGTCTGTCCGCTATCACGCTGGATTTCCCCGGGATGTGCATTGCTATCAGAAAGCGCTGGGTGAACTCTGCCCATTTCCATAATCTTAGAGCCTCTCGACATAGGGGGTAAGATCTGGTTCCACCTTGTTTATGTACCAGACTACGGACATGTTGTCTGACTGGATTGCAATCGTTCCTAGAAGAAGAGAGTCTTGAAAGGACTGCAATGCTAAAAGAGACGCTTTCATCTCTAGGATGTTTATGTGCAAATGAGCCTCGTGAGCCTGCCATGTACCTTCGGCTGTCCGTCCCTGATAATGCCCCCCCACTCAATCAGGGAGGCGTCCGTGGTCAGTGTTGCAACTGGAGCCAGGAGGACAAACTGACATCCCATAGTCACCATCCCGGACGTTAGCCACCACCGAAGATCGTCCTTGCAAGAGTTGGTTATCAGAACTGGGTGATGCATTGTTAAGTCCTGAAATGTCCACTGTGTGAATAGCAGCCACTGAAGAATGCGCATGTGAGATCTCACTAGGGGTACTGAAAAAATCGTTGCTGCCATAGTGCCAAGCAACTTGAGAATCTGCAATGCTGGTGCCTTTTGTCTTGACAGGAGAGCCACAATTTGTTGCCGTAGGGTAAGCACTCTTTCTGGAGGGAGCTTTAGGGACATGCTGACTGTGTCTAAGTCTGCTCCTATAAACACAGGCTTTTCTGAATTTATCGTAATGCCCAGTTGGAAACATAGATCTAAGGCAGTGTCCCTTGCCTGAATAAGTTGATGCCTGGTGGGAGCGGTGAGGAACCAGTCATCCAAATAAGAAAACACCCGGATTCCTAAATGTCTCAAGTGAGCCATGACCACTGCCATTCATTTGGTGAACAGTCTGGGGGCTGTAGTGAGACCAAAGGGCAGGGTCCGAAACTGGAAGTGACTGGTTCCCAGCCTGAAGCGCAGATGATCCCTGGATGGCCTGGCCATTTTGATATGGTAGTATGCATCCTGGAGATCTATAGAGCACATCCAATTGTCCCTCCCTAAGAACAGGATTATGGACTGAAGCGTGACCATCCGGAACTTTGTCTTTACCACATATTTGTTGAGTTCTGCTGAGGTCCAAAATAGGTCTCCAGTCCCGTCTTCTTTGGCACCAAAAAGAATCTTGAGTAAGTTCCGGATCCTTGCTGGTCTGCTGGGACTGGCTGGATGACTCTTTTTTGCAATAGTTTTTGGAGCTCTATGGATGCCACATCCCGTAAACTGGGTGGAATGTCTGGGATTCCATTTGTTGGTCTGGGTTGTGAAAGAAAGGGGGTGAAATATCCTCTGGATATAACGTTTTATACCCATCGGTCTTCTGAGATTTTTAGCCAGGTGCCTAGGTACAAAGACAAACGTCCCCCGACTGCCTCCAGAGCAGGACAGTCGGGCCTCCTTTCAGGAGCATTGATAGGGTTTCCCAAGGAACTTATCCCTGTCACCCTGGTTCTGCAGACCCCCTCTGCCATGTGGGCATTGTCTTCCACCGTTGCCTCCTCCCCTGCCCCTGGAGGAGGCTTCACCTTGTGAGTTCGGAAAGGCTCCTTGGCTCTTACGGAACCACATTTTCCCTCCCCATTGACCAGAAAAATGGACTCCTATGGCAGATAGAGTCTTACCGACTTGCTCACATCTGGTGAGGGTCTCTTTACCTTTTGATCCAAACAAGGAAGAACCATCAAAGGGGGCATTCACAAACGACAACTTAAAAGGTTCAGCAAAAGAACATAAGCACATCCAGGAATGTCTTCACAGAGCAATTCCTGTACCCTCTGCCCTACTCATTCCATCACCTGCTTAAGACACGAGGCTCATGGAAGAGTTTACGATGGAATTGAGGGTAGCAAGCTGAGACATTACTCTGTCCGCCACTGAATCAACTACTGCACCCTAGACAATATCTCCAAGCTCCTTCAGGAGATCTCTCTAAAGCCTTGTATAGTGGTTAGACAGTTCAATGACCAAAGGGCAAAGGTCGTAGAAATGAACATGCACTTACCATATCTGTCCATGATCCTAGATTCTCTATTAGGAGGATGGACAGACATAGAAGTCGCCAACATCTCTCTCTTAGTGGCTGCCGCCACCACCATGGCATCAACAGGCATGGGTTTGGATAAGGATGACTTATCTTGAGGCGCTGAAATGTATTTGTTGGGCCTCCTTGGGACAGGCTCCATAGAATCCGGTGACTCCCACGCCCTTTGAGACAAAAGATCCATCAACTCATCAAAGGGTGGAGACACCCGCGAGGTGGAGGGTCAAGACGCGAAAGCCTTCAGGGGCACCGATTCGTCCTCGGTAGGGTTCAGGGGCTGCCAGTCATCCCTCTGCTTAAGGATCTCAAGGATATCCCCAAAAAGAGATAGCTTCAGAGGGGAACTTTGGGGACCCTTCTGATTCCTTCAAATCAGTGTCCGACGTGATGGATTCCTGGGGTTAATCTAAATGTCTCCTCTTACATAAACTCTTTCGAGGGACCTCCTCAGTGGGAACTTCTGGGGAGGTCTCGGAAGAGCAGGGTTTCCCCAAAGGGGCATCCTGAGGCTCTGGGTCCCTATGCTTCAGTGGATCTGTGGTAATGGAGAAGATTCAGGTGCTTTCCGGGAGGAGGTGGCCATATCAAAGGTTCTGGCAGTCCAGGGGGACAAAGCCCTTCTCATGGCATCGAAGGCACCATGGCCCCGATGCAAGGAAGCGCCCGGGTTTGAAGACACCGAAGCAACATCCCGCACCAGAACCACCGGCTCCAAGCCAGAGGTAGGAGCCAAACTCATCCGTGCAGAAGCCCCAAGGGGAGAGTTAGAACGTCGTATTAGTTTGACTCCCCCCTCTAGAACCGACAGGAGAGTGTCGGCTCTCAGATTACGCTGCTGGAGCACAGGACATCAGGGTTGTCGGTACTGACAGGTCAGAAGTGATTGTCAGTACCAACAGTACCACAAACGAATGAATAGCCTCCTCCGGCTCCAATGTCCCAATTTGAGTCGGAGGAGGAGCAGAAACAACAGGAGAGGACTTTGTCGGTTCCGAAGCTGCTTGAGTCAAAGCTGATAGAATTTTAGCTAGTGCTGGATCCTGTAAATGTCTCCGTACCACTCGATCCGCGTCTGAATCAGACAGTCTGGAAGCCCAAGAGGAAACCACCGACGGAGCTGGTGAACCCAGAATCTGGGATCTCAAGGTAGGAGATACCGGTCCCAAGACTGGGGACTGGCTCCTACCAACTACTTGTATTGTCAGTTCAGATTACAATGGAGCTGAGAGAGGAGCTTTCTTGGATGACATCGGAACCGAAGAGCCCTTCAGACCCGAACTAGTTGAAGAAGCTGGTGAAGAAGGTTTTGGTTTTCCCGGAGCAGAATCTAAGTCTGATTGAAAAGAAGACTTAATTAATCCACACTCCACTAACTTATGTTTCCTTTCAGCCAAAACTCTAGCGCTAAAACCATGGCAAATGGAGCAAACCTCCTGGAAATGGACCTCTCCCAAGCAATATCTTCTGATTGCATTTAGGCCATCTTTTAAACCCTGATTTTGCTTCTCAGACATAGTAACAATAATACAGTACGCCAGTAAAGAAAAACAACAATATACTGTTAGCAAATGAAACTAAGCCTAACCAGCTACAAGTACAAAAAAGGCAGCTTACTGTAGCGGATTCCTAAATGTCTCTAGCAAACAAAGAATAAGCCTAACAGGCTAAAGGTAAATAACAGAAACAGCCTAAAAACGGCTAAGAGCCTAACCGGCTAACAAAAAAATTGCAGAAAACTGCAAAAGCCTAGCTTGGCTAAAGGATAGGGCAAATAAGCCTAACGGCTAAACACAGACAGAAAAAAGGGCCAATGCCCAACAAACAAGAACAGATGGTTTTATGACCAAAAAAAAAGAGAGATAATCTGTAAAATGGATAAACTGTCCTAACCACAAGCTTATGTAAATATAGAATAATTTTGAAAATTGTTGCACAAAAGAGTGAACTTATCTCTCAAACGGCCTGAGCTGTAGAAAAACGCACGATCAGTTGTAGCAGCATCTACATCTGGGGAAAGGAGAGGTGCATTGTGGGCTAGGGCTTCGTCCTCGAGCTGTTAAGAGACCTCGAGCTTTGCAAATTGGCCGACTCGGAGCCGAGGATCAGCTCCGAACCCATCAGTAAGAATGAAGGTGAGATTGAACAACTTCACATCATACAGTTTATTTATTTGGTATCTGAAAAGCAGAAACAGTGTTAGTTGCAAACTCTAATCTGCATCTCACCTAACTACAGTGCTAACTGGTTTTGTAAGCAGAAGCATACTTGGTATTTGTAAGCAAAAACATGCAGTTGTTTGTTTGGTATTTGAAAAGCAGAAATACAGCATTTGTTACACATTCTAACCAGTATCTTACCTAACTACGGTGCTACTTTAACCTATTAGATTTAGTATGTTGTTAAATTTGTTTATTATGTTCTGCCTAGACACCGTTTCCTATTATTTGTGTTTCTTTACTCTTCCCTGGACATTTATCTATGTACCTACTTACTGTACCATTTTTCTATATCCACTCTCTGTGTTCTGATAATCCTTCCATCACTCTCAAACTAATATCCTCAGCTCTCTCCCAGTTTGTCTTCATTTCTCCTAGAATTGTACTATTCACTTTCTGCTCACAACCTATTTTTTCTCTTTTGCAATTTGCTCAGGTCATCCCCAAGTCTTGGGATTGTGCCCCCCACCTTCGGTTCTGAAGCAAAGTTTCAGCAAAAGCTCAGATCAGCCCTGGGGAATCTCAACATTTATACACAAGCCTTCCTTTACAATTAATCATTAGGTGAATGTCACTGAATTGTTTTTAACATTTTTCTCTTACTTTCTGACCATCATTGTGAGGTGACCACAGCTGCATTGAGCTCCATTCAGCTTCCAACTTGGAGGGCTTTAATCAAGTCGGCCACTAGGTAGCAACATACTCTACTAATTGTATAAGATCCTAATTCCCTCTGTTTGCAAACAGGTGAGCTCCAGAGTCTAAGATTAAAACTATACCAAAACAAAACTTTAGTTCAGTCCCAATTCTTTTAGCTCTACTAATCATTAAAGAGCTTGCTAACAACATTTGCTTTCTGTAATATTAAAAGCTCTAACATAGTGTATTTCTTAGTGTAACTTCACTCCTCCTCGGCTCAGCCCGCACCATTCGTCCTTCAGGCTCACTACGCTCCCCCACCCTGCCCCCAAATCTCACCCGCCCCCAGCACTTCTACCCTTATAGCCCCACAAACACTCTCACGCTAAACCACCCAATCATATTTCCCCTCCTACTCTCACTTCTCCCCACCCACTCCTTCGTTTCTCTCTTCCTATTTCCCACTCAATACAAACAACCCCGCCCACACCTCTCCAGCCCTTTCCCACATACTACTCTTCTCATTAGTCCTACCTTTACAACTAAACTATACCTTATACATATCCACTAATTCTTATCTCCACTACACCTTACACACCTACAACATTATCATGCCACCCAAGCATACAATCAGTCTCACACGTATACTACTTCCCTCCTCCTCTGCTGCCTTCACCACTTCACTCGCCTCCCTACCATACACCACTCCCCCCTTTCACACCATGTACAAGAAAGTAAAAACTGCCGACAACTGTATCTCTAGGCTCGAACAGAACAGCAAGAATAATCCACAGCAGATACGATCACATAAAATCCACTGTTTAATCCACCAACGAAAAATCAGCACCAAAAGTTACAAATACTGAAACACGAATACCCAACAGGAACATACAGGTTAAGCGCTTTCATCTGTACACAACAGACTTCCTCAGAACCTTTGGTAAATACAATAGACCTCAATTTATAGCATCATTTGGCGCCAAAAAATCAATTAATCAATTAAATATATAGAACAGCTTTATACAATGCAAAAAATGCATTCAATATTAAAATATTTAAATATTTTAAAATGCCTCCATCAATTTACTAAATAATAAAAATAAATGGAAAAGTATATATATATATATGTATACACATAAACATTCCAAATATATATTGAATAATATATGAAACATGTACATAATGCCCAACCAGACTACTAATAGACTACAACTCAAAACGTTTTATATATGTTAGAATGAATATGGCCTTACACAAGAAATAAGTGATATATTATGTATTATGTATACTAACACAAGGGGGTAAAAATATACTCAACTTAACAAATAGTAGACCAAGTGAAAGCCCTACCTCCATAAAAAATTATGTCATGACCCCAGAATAAGGAAAGGCTTCAAACTAATGAACTCATTAAGTCCGGGGTACGTAGTGGCATCGTAACAAATTTGCCACTTACCTTCCAAGGACCCTAAATATGCTTTCCAATTGCCACTGCCTGCTGACCTTTCTACTTGATCTATAATGGCAAACCTAAACGTGTGCTCTTTACCTTTCTCATTGACGTGTTTACTGAGAGCATTCTTTACGTCTCCTTTACTAATTTTATATACATGTTCGTAGATCCGTGTTTTTAACTTTCCCTCAGTTTTGCCTACATAATATGCTGAACAGTGTGTGCATGTAGCTAAATAAACAACTCCTTGACTATTACAATTCCCTGTTCTAAATTTACATGTACTTTTAGTGATGTTATCTAATTTAACAGATCTTTCCTCATTAATGTACTTACACTGTCCACATGTTCCACATCTTTTAGTTTTCTCTTCTATCTCTGTATTCACTACTTTCAACTATTTTCTTAATGTTATTCCCTGTTTTTAATACTATAATAGGATCCTTCCCTACTATAGGTCCAATAACCTCTGTACTTGATAATAGTGTCCAATGTCTACGTAAAATCTCCTTAACTATGTTCGTATATGTGTTATACATGATAACACAAACTCTTCTATCTGGGAATTTGTTCACAATTTTGTCAGGCCATTCTTTTCCTAATAATGGAAAAAACTTAATACCCCATTGTTGTTTGACATAGTCCACCACATCATCAAGCATGTTTTTAGGGTAACCTCTTGCCATAAACAATTGGTATATAGTATCCAATTCCTATATCATAAGTTCTCTGGTAGATGACATACGGGCAGCTCTGACACATTGCCCTTTGACTACGTTCTTGAAAATATATGGTGGGTGGCAACTTCCAAATTGAATATAATCATTAGAAAATGTTGATTTTCTATATAATTTTGAAACAAAGCCAACCCCACTATTACTAATATATGTGTCCAAGTACGCGATTCCTTTGTTATCAATTTTATGGGTGAAGCTCAGAAATTCCGTAGTGTTGTTAATATACTTAATAAATTCAGGGATAATTTCCTTCTTACCTTTCCAAATTATGAAAAGATCGTCCAAAAATCGTGTATATTTAGTTTGTTTATTTAGCTACATGCACACACTGTTCAGCATATTATGTAGGCAAAACTGAGAGAAAGTTAAAAACACCCCAGACTTAATGAGTTAATTAGTTTGAAGCCTTTCCTTATTCTGGGGTCATGACATAATTTTTTATGGAGGTAGGGCTTTCACTTGGTCTACTATTTGTTAAGTTGAGTATATTTTTACCCCCTTGTGTTAGTATACATAATACATAATATATCACTTATTTCTTGTGTAAGGCCATATTAATTCTAACATATATAAAACTTTCTGAGTTGTAGTCTATTAGTAGTCTGGTTGGGCATTATGTACATGTTTCATATATTATTCAATATATATTTGGAATGTTTATGTGTATACATATATATATGCTTTTTCCATTTATTTTTATTATTTAGTAAATTGATGGAGGCATTTTAAAATATTTAAATATTTTAATATTTTAACATATAACATATTCATTGAATGCATTTTTTGTATTGTATAAAGCTGTTCTATATATTTAATTGATTAATTGATTTTTTGGCACCAAATGATGCTATAAATTGAGGTCTATTGTATTTACCAAAGGTTCTGAGGAAGTCTGTTGTGTACAGATGAAAGCGCTTAACCTGTATGTTCCTGCTGGGTATTCGTGTTTCAGTATTTGTAACTTTTGGTGCTGATTTTTCGTTGGTGGATTAAACAGTGGATTTTATGTGATCGTATCTGCTGTGGATTATTCTTGCTGTTCTGTTCGAGCCTAGAGATACAGTTGTCGGCAGTTTTTACTTTTTGGTGTTTGACCATCCTTGCTACACCATGTACAAGAGTCATCCTCCACTAATTTTCTCTCTCCACACCTCTTCAGTCACCATGCAATTTTTCTCTTTCCTACTAAACTTATTACTGATAATAAAAACACAGCCCTCTTCCCAGTCACACCCTACCTTAAGTATCACCTTGACCTCAAAACAAATGCTAAACTCTCCAAATTCCTTTTCTCCCACATTCTGCAACTTATCTCTATTCTCCTCTCAGGCAACATTCAACCCAACCCTGGGCCCCCTGTCAATCTCCCTTTCAACACACCCTCATCACCCCTCACATAAATCACTTCTCTTTGCAACATTGAACACCCAAAGTTTATGTAACAAAATACCCAACCTCCACGCCTGGCTCCTCCACAACCACCCAACATCCTAGCTATCACTGAAACATGATTAAAACCTCATATTAAACACCCCGAAATTACCCCTCTCAACTATAATATCATAAAATATAACAGAACTCACATGAAAAGTGGTGGAGTAGCCCTACTGTTTTCTTCCTCCCTATCTATAATTCCTTATACTAAACCTGTACCCCCATGTGGTACTGCTGAGCTAACCCTGGCCCTCTTAAATATAAATAAGCACTAAAACATATGCATTTCTTTTCTAAACATACCAGCCGGTGACAATATACCTATTCTCGAGGAAATTCTCTCCTGGTTCTCACCTAACATTATCAATGAAACTATAATTCTAGGTGACGTTAATATAAATTGGGCCACCATTCAATCCAACACTAATCCACACAATCTAAATCTCTATAACTTTTCCCAGCTAATCAACTCACCTACTAGACCCTCTAAAGACAGCTCTTCTGGAACCACCCTGGACTGGATACTAGTCTCTCACCCTCATACTATCTCTGATAAGGGTACCCTACCTGACTCTCTTAGTGATAACCTCCCTGCCTTCGCTCGAATCTCACCTACGTTTTTACACCTATCTCATAACTATATTTCCACTCACTCTCTTAAAAACTTCAACCCTCAATTCTTCTCTGACTTGCTGAAACATACTAACTGGGCTCCTCTAAGATCACTCCCCTTGGATGACTCAATGATTTACATCAATACTACTTTCATCAACCTGTTAAACAGCGTTGCTCCCATTAGAGCTAAAAGAATCAAATACAACACAGCCCCCTGGTTAATCAAAGAGACTATAACCTTCATGCACCTCTGGGGCAAAGCATGGAAAAACTAGCAGAAACAGAAATATTCTTCCGCCCTAACTGACTCTAAGCAACTTCAAAACAAAGTCAAACAACGTATGGCCTGTGACTGAATACCCAATTACTCTTTACTACAAAACAGCCACAAAACTAACCCTAAACAATTCTGGAATAGCATCTCTATCCTCCTCCATCCTGGTAAAAAAGTAAACCCATGCCCTGATCCTAACACCTCTGACCTCTCCTTAGCTACCCAATTTAACTCTTTTTTCATCTACTCTATAGCTAAACTCGCTACATCTTTTACAGATAATATACCTAGCCCACAATCTCCTTCCTCTCCTAATTCACCTTCCTTGAGCAACAAAACTCCTAGGTTCATAGGTTCACAGGTAGGTACTAAGCTATCTGCCCAAGGGCATTTTTAAGCCTAGCCAGAGTGTGTCGGCTTTCGCCACCCTATTGATTAATTAACTGAGCCTCTGTCAAGCAGAGCCAATGGAGTGATCCCAGGGGTGTATTTTCTGTTACCCATCCACTCTTTAAGGCTTCTCTTGAAGAGTGTTAGTGAGGGGCTCTGCCTAATGTAGTTAGAAATTTTGTTCCAAAGCATTGGGAGTCTCTGTGACAGGAATCTATCCCTCCAGCATGTTCTATATATTGTTGTGGCGAGGTTTAGTAGAGCATGTGGCTCGCAGTGACTTGGATTTCTTTAGGTGGAGCATGTCCATCAATTCTGAGATGGACATGGCTTTGTAAGTCAGGCAGAGATCACCTCTGAGTGAGCGATATGCCACTGAGTACAGCCGGAGTTTTTTCAGTCGGGCTGCATAGGACATATGTTTGAGGCCAGTGATCCTCTTGGTGAGGTGCTTTTGTGGTCTTTCCAGCTGTTGGAAGTGTCTTGTGAGGTACATCTCAAATGGGGCATTGTACTCTGATGGGTCCAATGAGTGACGTGTAGAGGGGCACTATAACCTCTTTATTTCTAGATGCGAACCCCTTAGTAATCAGATGGGCCACATAGAAGGATTTCCTAACTACTTTGGCAATATGATTGTCAAAGGAGAGATTACTATCTACCTGGGTCCCCAGATCTCTTATTACCTCTTCTGCATTAAAAGTGCTGCCGCCTCTGTGGTAATTCATGGGTGTTTTGTTTTTCCCAAACGGGATGACTATGCATTTTTTGGCATTTAGCTTGGGGCCATGACTTTGACACCAGGTGTCTGTCTCAGTAAGGCCTTTTTGAAGGATGTCTGTGTCAACCAGAGAGTCAATTATGGCTCCCAGTTTGCAGTTATCGACGAACTTGGTTAGCCATAGTCCTCCTGTGTTTGCCTGTACTTCTGAGAAATATATGCCGAACAGTAGGGGTCCCAGAACCGAGCCTTGTGGGATACCACTTGTGACTGGTTTAGAGTCGGACCTGGAGCCCACTATTCTTACTGCGTGAGCTCTGTCTGTAAGCCAGTTGGCAACCCATCTTGTGACGTAGGGGTTTATGTTCAGTCTGGTGAGTTTTTCTATAATACTCGAGTGAGGAATGGTGTCGAACGCCTTGGCGAGATCAAGGTAGGCTGTGTGAACCACCTTTCCCTCATCTATGACCTTGGTGAAGTCAGCCAGGTTTAGTAGGCATGATCTGCCCTTAACAAAGCCAAACTGGGTCGGGTCAAGTGTTTGGAGGTTCCCAATGTCTTTGTTAATGAGTTTCATGATGATGTGCTCCACAGCCTTGCAGACTAGGTCAGTTGTGGCCCCTCCTTTGTAGATTTGAATAACTGTTGCTGTGTGTCATTCTATGGGCACGTAGCCTGTGTTGGGCTGAGGTTGAACAGCGTGTTTAGGTGGGGGGTTAGTTTGTTCTGTAGTTCATGCAAGACACAGCCTGGGTCACCATCTGGCCCCATCGATGCTGTGTTTTTGGCATTTGAAAGGGCTGTTTTCACCTGTGTTTCTGTGATTTCTGGGACACTACACTTTTCTGGTATTGTTGTGGGCCCTTTTGATGGTGAGAGGGAGGTGAAGTTTGCACTGAATCTATCTGCCAGGATGTTGGCAATATCAGTAGGTTCAGTATATTTTGTGCTATTTTGCACTAGCTCAGAGCATATCTGCGAGTTGCCACTTAGATTCTTGACATAGCTAAAGAAGGCTTTGTGGTTATCTTTTGAATCCTTGGCTATTTTTCTTTCGAAGTTAGCCTTGGTTGATTTTATGAGGGACCTTAGTTTCTTACTGATACTGATCAGGGATGTCTTTCCTTCTTGGGATTTGCTTTTTTTCTGAACTAGTTTCCTCCTGCTGTTGTATAACCTGTTTATAGCAGGGGACCACCAGACTGGTTTCCTTCTCTTAGGGGAGTGAATCTTGGTCTTGCTAGGGATGGTATGATCCATGCATTCTTGAAGGTGCTCATAGAGTACAACTGTAAAGGATTCTGCATCTTGGGCAATGTTATCCTTTAGCGTGGGGGCTGTGAAACTTACCACCTCTACCTTAGGTAAGGTGAAGTTTTCATTAGAAAAGTTTTTCACTGTGGTTTCCTTGGTTGGGGGTGGTGGTGGGGTGTGGACATCCAGGGTGATTAGTTTATGGTCTGATCTAACCAGTGACGGGTTGACCTCCGGTATGGAACACCTGTCGCCCACGTTGGTGATGACCAGGTCCAATATGTTGTGGCCTCTGGTAGGGGAGTTTACCAGCTGATCCCGGGCATTTCAGTTGATAAATTCCAGGAAGCGCTGAGCCTGGGAGTTTGTACTCAAGTAGTTTTCCCAGTTAATGATAGGGTAATTGAAATCGCCCAATATTAGGGTGTTTGGTAGGACCTTCATGTTTTCCAGTGTCTCCAGAAAGGCGGAGTGGTGGTCCTGGGTTATGGAGGGTGATCTGTAGCAGGCCACAATTTGCTTTGCAGATTTGCCCGATGTTAGTTGCACATGGATGATCTCAGAGGTATCATGCTGTGCCACTAACCTGGAGGTGTGAGTATCCTTGATGAATATGGATACACCCCCTCCTTTTGTGTTTCGGTCCTTGATCTGTGGCCGAAATGTGTGGTATGAGTTGTAGCCCAGTAGTGCTGGAGTGCTCTCTGGAGCCTTGAAACAGGTTTCAGTTACTGCACAGATGTCGATGTTCTCCATACTTGAGTGCTTCGAGCGCATGCATTTTGAGATTTAAACTCCTGGCGTTGAGTAGCATAACCCTCATTTTTTTACTTGTGCTGTTTACAGTGGTGGGTTTGAATTTTGAGCCTTGCCTAAAAAAAAGGCACTTTGGGTGCAGCAAGAGCCTTGGCCAGTATTTGAAAGCCAAGGGGTGACAGGTGCAAGCCGTCTCATGCGAAGCAACGCAGCTTGTCGAGCATGTCATCCCAGGCTGACAGACACTGAATCCCCTTTGAATGACACCAGAAGCTTAGCCAACTCCATCCTCTCTCCAAACTGTTCTTATCTCTATCATAAAAATAACACTCACATAATTTGAAGCCATGTTAAATGCCCCTGATGACCTTCCATCTAACTTCCTTAAGCTAACTGCCAACGACATAGCCTTCCCCACCTCCATCCTAATAAACTGGTCAATCCAAGAACCCTATGTACCAGTATTCTGGAAGAAAGCCTTTATCATCCCCCTTCATAAAGGGGGAAATAATACTGAAATCTCTAACTTCCGGCCAACTGCCATCCTCTCTCCTATCTCAAAAATCTTAGAAAAATGCATTCATGTACAACTACTACTGTACCTACTTGATAACCATCTGCTTACCCCCACACAACACGGTTTCATGCCTTGACACAGCAACCCCCCCCCCCACTCTCCTTCCTCGAAACTGTCAATTCCGCACGTGACTCTGGCAGTATTGTATCTACCCTCCTACTCAAGTTATCCAAGGCCTTCAATACAATTTTACACTGCCTCCTCTTGTCTAAACTCTCTCATCTTAACATATCCACCTCCTCTATCAATTGGTTCTCCAGTTACCTCTCCAATATGCAGCAAACAGTCAAGTGGAAAAACTGTACTTCCCCTTTCCTTAACAACCTCACAGGAGTACCATGGGGTCCATATTAGACCATCTACTATTTAATATATTTAAAAATGACTTCCACCAGTGTATTCCTAATGCCAAGCTCATCCAATATGCAGATGACGCTATGATAACCTGGTCTGCTGAAACCCTCCTCATACTACAGAAATCAACCCAATAAGCCTTCCTATCACCCTCCTCATACTACAGAAATCAACCCAATAAGCCTTCCTATCAACCGAGAACTAGATGTTAAACAATCTAGCACTAAATGCTTCCAAATCCAAAATTATGATATTCACCCCCTCAAAGTATACTAAAATTGACAAGAAGTCTTTCTTCATAAATAGCCAAAACCAGACCCCTACAGAAATTGTATCCCATACAAAGCTACTAAGTATCACTATTGATGAACAACTTAAATTTGACATACATCTCCAAACAAATATAAAGAAAATCCAACAAAAACTAGGCTTACTCTACTGTCACAACCACTTCCTTACTCCGTCAACCAAACATGCCCTTTCTACCATCTACCTCATACCCTCCCTCTTGTATGGTTCCCCCCTCCTTACTAATCTCCAATCTGGTCTAAAGACTAAACTAGCTTTCTGCTATAACAAAATCTCAAAGTTTGCCACTGGTGCCAAATCCTACACTCACCAATGTAATGCCCTTCGCAAACTAAATTGGCTTGAATTACCCCATCATCTCTCCTTCATCCAACTTTCTTATACACATAAACACATCTTTAAACCATTTCTCTGCCCTTCCATTGACTCCTCCCTCCAACTGCATGAACCTGATAAATGACTCAGGTCAAACAATCAAAACCTGCTCTAAGTACACAAACCTGCTCGAACTCCAGGCAAATTCATTTTGTCCTTCTCTCTATCCCGACTCTTGAATTCCCTCCCTCCACAAATCCGTACCACCAACAACCACTTCACCTTCAAAACCTTCTTCTATTCCCACCATTCATCCCTCTGGGAATGCTCCTACTCCCACCCCTCCTGCCTCTCCTCTACTTAACCATATCCTACCTATCTCTCTTCTCTAATTTTTCATAACTTTGAACCCTCTCCTCTACTTCTCCACATTCTACCTATCTCTCTTTTTCAATTTTCACAACTCTGATTGCCACTGACTAGCTTCCTACCTAATTTTCCACCTACATCTATGCTCCTTACGTTTTCCTTCTATAACTATATATTCACTCTACCTATTAGTCGTTAATTTCCCTCTTCATTGTTTCGTTTCTTTTGTAATCTGACTTGAGAAATTCACTTGTGAAAACTATATATATATATATATATATATATATATATATATATATATAGTACCTTTGATTGCCCAGTAAAAGCATTTTATACTATTATTTATTTTGTTAGTACATCTCTTATTTCATTGCATACTACAAATTTTACAAATTTTATATACTTTGTAAGATTTTGTTGGTGTGTTTGTCTAATTACTTTATCACTTGTTTAACTTTGTTGGAGCTTTTCTTCCCAGGACTCCATTGAAAACGGGCCCTTTCAGCCCATAGGACTATCCTGGAAAAAAAAAAACTGTAAAATAAATAAAGAGGTCTGCTTAAGGAACTCCCCACAAATGGATCAAATTTTGGAAGACCCCTGGTTCCAGTTTCCATTCATGAAGGTGTCTGCTAGTCCTGCTCAGTTTGTCAGCCACACAATTTTGCCCTGATGGAATGTAGGATGCTAGCAGAGTGTGACTGTGCTGTGAAACTATATCCCAAGCTAACATGGCTAGTCCTGCAAAGTGGGTATGACCTAGTTCCCCCTTTCTTAATATACCACCTCACTATGGTATTGTCTGTAATCACCTGAAGAGATCCCAGGGACCAAGGATGGTTCAGAAAATTGACAGCCTTGTAGGTATCTCCTTGACATTTATGTTCTTGTGTCTGTCCTTGGTGTCTCACGCCCCACGCATTTTTGCCTCTCCTGAAACTGCTTCTCAAGTAAGGTCTGAAGGATATGTGGTGACTGATTGATTTAAGGATATCTGCTGTCTCTACCAAGTAATTTCTCTTCTGACAAATCCCATTACTAGGATTTGAAAGATAAAGGGTGTTAATGCTGAGACCAAAGAGATTTCAGATACCACTTATTTTTCTCATGTGAAGTCTTGCTAGGAGTATCATGAATATTGTAGATGCTATGAGGCCCAAAATTCTGATATTGCCTTCCACTGACTGAAGTCTAGAGTGGAAAACCTTAGAAATAGATCTTATTAAAGATCTATTTTTTCCTATGGAAGAAAAGCTTTTACAACTAAGATGTCTACTTGACATCCCAGGAGCACAATTTTGTGTGAGGGAGCCAAAAAAGACCTTTGAATGTTCTCTTGGAATTCCAGCTTATGCAAGAGATCTCTCACCCAAGAGAGAGAGATTCCTGACATTTTGAAAATGACTCTGCAAAGATAAGCAAGTCATTTAAATATGGAAAACTGTGGATACCCTATAACCTGCAATGAGCTATAACTGGACACAGCCACTTTGTGAACACTCTAGATGCAGTGGATAGTCCAAGGGGTAAGTCAGAAAACTGATAATGTGATCCAGACACACAAAACCTTAAGAGACAACTGAAGTCTACAAGAATAGGAATATGATGACAAGTATCTTTTAAGTCTAGTGTTCCCAGGAAACCTGAAGGAAGAAGAAGAAGAAGAGGCAGCAGGCTGTGAAGTGACATCATTTTTGAATTTGGGCACTATCATAAACAGGTTTGAGAAAGAAAGATCCAGAACTGGCCTCCAAACATTTCCTCTCTTTGGGACTAGGAACATCATTGAATAAACCCCCTTCCCCACCTGGAAAGGAGGAACTGGTTCTATCACTTCTTGGGACAGCACATGATGAAGAACAGATGGAAACAAAACAGTCTGATTTGCAAGATTAAGAATGACACCCTGGAAAGGAGGAATTTCCTTCCACTGGAACTTTCTTGCGACTTCTTCTTAAATGTCTGTTCATCTAAATTCTGTTAAGACTAATTTTTTTCTTTTCTTCTTCTTTTTTTTTTTTAACCGAAACTGTGTGAGGAGAAAAAATCCTTGGACAAGTTGAAAAATGAGGGCTGAATAATCTAAGAGATTCCCTAGATCAACCTGCCCTTTCATCACACTTTTTATCACCTTTGCAGCAGAGGGGCCAAATACTAAATACTCATCCAAGAGAGAATTTAAAATCTCTTTTTTAACATCATCTGGAAAAATCTAAGAAAGCAGCCATGCAAACCTCCTTAAAACTGTAACAGTGGCCATAGCCCTACAAGAAGTAAAAACCGAGTCATAAACAAACTGCAAATAATGAGTAGAGAACTGTGCAACAGAAGAAAACCGCTCGCCCCCTCCTATCCCACAATGCTAGGCGTGAGTAAGGAGGGGGGACGAAGAAGAAGAAGAGAAGAAGACAACTAACATGGATCTCTTTATTATTTCTTGCTGGATGGACCGGCCCCCTAGCACCTTGTCCCGGTGGCCTAACGGAACAGACTAGGAGAGCCCAAGTAGCCGCTGCACAAATGGTGATTTAGGTTAGCCCGGAGGCTATTTTAGGTAAAAGACGGGTTGGTTCGTAAGGATACTCTGTCCTTATGAAACTTCTTCTAGTAATAGCTACTAGAAAGAGAGAGAGAGTCTTCCATATAATAATTTTAACAGGAGGAGGATGCAGGTTCGAAGGAGAGAGAATTCTGAAAAGAAAAAAAAAAAAAAAGGCTTTGCAAAGCTTGTGGGACATGATGGCAGAATCTGAAATGCCCACATGAAAGTTGTCCCCTTGAGCCCAATAATAGGCAACGCTTGTTCCACTTACTCAAATAAATCTTTGAGTGGAAGATTTATGGAAGCTATCAAACATCCGTCAGAGGTAGCAACGGAGGGGAAGAACAGGGTCTCTTCCCAACAAGAGCTGAGGGGAAGACATCGAAGATGATTTCTGCATGTTCGCGTGATGTGTTGTATGAGACATTGAAAGTTGCTGTACATGACCATTTGAAGAGCATCCATTGATTGAAGGATTCATGTGAAATGGCTAATGGAAGCAGAGCAATGGCAGCCATAATCCCCAACACACTTTCAGAAATAACCTGGCTTTGCTCTGTTGCTGCTGAAGAGGAGCGAGACCATTTCTTGGAGCCTTCTTTTCATTTTTATGTGATAGTACGCATCCGCTGCAAGATCCTGGAACATCTGGAAGGGATTTTCTGGGGTTTTTTTTTTTTGGAGAAGAAGAAGGGAGAAAAATAGGAAGCGAAAATGATGGACTGTACCCATTTGTTTTGGAGTGAGTCAGATAGTACTTTTGGGTACAGTGACAGACGACTGCCCCGACTGCCTCGGGTCGGGTCGAACAGGGAGGGATGCTGGGGGGCTATCAGAGAAGACTTCTTTCTGATTGTTCTCTGTTCCCCCCCCCTGCCTCCTCTAGGGCGTGTCTACCATTGTTGTTCCCCTCTGCCTCTGGCGGGACCCGACTTTAACGCATGCTGCGTGCCTGCGTGAGAGCCTCTCCTGTCTGGGCCCTGCCTGCTCCGCTCCATCAGATAAAGAAGGAGGTGCATGGAGGAGTTAGCTATGGAGTTCAGGGTCAGCTTAACGGCTGCAGCTGACGCTGACGCTTAGCCTGCTGTCCACATCGCACCTTCCTCTTTGTTAGGTGGATGGCAGGCACAGGCTGATCAGCTAGTTCCTTCTTCTTAGCAGCAGCTACACCCATAGCATCCACAGAAACACCTTTTGTGAGAAATAAATTTGGAGAAGGAGGGTCCACCAAGGGCGGACCCAGAACCTGGGGCAGGGAGGGGGGGGGAAGGGAAAGGGAGGGGGATTCATCAGCCAAGGGCTATGAGGGATCAAGGGGGCGAGAGGATTTGGCCCTCAAGATGGTGCTCCAGGTCCTCTTTCCTCTCATTTCAGAGAAGGAGGAGACTTCTGGGATCTGGGGGTGTGGAACCTCCCTCTAATTCTTCATCGAAGGTCTATCTTGTTCCAGACCCAGGGTTTCAAGTCCCAACCTCACTTTTCCAAGGCAGGGTGACAGAGTCTAAGGGTCAGGAAGAATTTCTTGAGGTTTCCTCACAGGGGATCCTTGAGGATTGCGCTCTGGCCACTGGAGTGGGAGAAGGGAAGAGACCGAAACCAAGGGAGGCAGAACTCGGCTGGAGGGTGAGTCGCCATTTCCAAGTGGAGCGCAACCAGGGCCGGGGCCAGTCTCGACCATGCAGACCCAGAAGAGTCCAACACAGAGAAGCACAGCTCGAGAACCCCCGTCAGAGACCCCTCCAGGCAGAGCCAGAGGCCCCTCCTCGGCGTGGACGGGCACCGACACCACTGACCGAGAGTGGGGAGGGGGTCAGCCTCACCAGAGAGCGATGCCCCTCGAGGAGGAAGCCATTCGACGGGCCCCTTCAAAGCTTGACGAGCGACAGCCGGAGCCGATCAAAAAAGGAAATCGGGCGGCAGGCGGGCCGCTCACGGTTCGATCGAGCCGCCAAAGCTGAAAAGGAGTGCGGAGGAGGAATTACCGAGCTCAAAGAGTGGGTGGGAGGAATGAGTGTTGGGGAAACTGGGGGCATGGTGCTGGAGTGTGACTCTCTGGGCCTTGCTACTGCCTCGTGGACTTCACCTCCTCTGAGCACTACTGGAGGAGAGGGAGGAGGAGCTCCGGTGCATAGCAGGGGAGTGAGCTCTAAGGCTGAGTCTGTATAGCAGGGGGAGGGTGGCCGAGCTCGCTAAGCCGGAGCCAAGGATGGACGACCTCGATCTCTTTCTACTCCCCGGCTCGATGGTATGATGCGGCCGGCTCGAGGAAACCACGGAAGGAACCACTGCAGCACTCATCGCGAACCAGCCGGCCCCAGCCGCAAAGGCAGCCGGCTTCAAGTCCGAGCAAGAAACTTCAGCGAGCTGAGAGAGAAGCCGCTTAGAAGCTGAAGCCTCCCAAGAAGCACCAGAAGGAAGGCTTCCAACCCCCACAAAACCCTAACCTTTTTTCTCTTTTTTTTTTCTCTTTATTTTTCTCCCAGGGCACCAAGGGAAAGAGCACAAGGCCAAGAGTGTAAAAGTCCTGCAGGACATACACAGAAAGTGTGGGGGCTGTCAGGGTGTTCTGAGGACTGTCACAGACACACTTAGTCAAACCTGAGTTGTACAACTCTTTGTAACTACAAATCAAGGAACCTGAAGTGTACACACACACACAAACACACAACACACACAATTACACTGATAGGATTAAAGGGAATTTAAAAAAAAAGCAAGTTAATAAAAAGTCCCTAAGTAAACACACACACACACCTAAAGGAGGGGGAGGAAGGGCCCAAGGCCTTAGGGAACTATATGTTCTTTATAAAAAAGGGGGGGAAACTAAGGTAGTATAAGGGATAAAAGTCCACACACCAAGGGGGGGAAAAATTACACTAAACTAGTCTAAGTTAAAAAGAATTTAAACTATTCTAACTTTCACTAACCTGCTAAGGTATTTAAAGCAGATTTCTCTTCACAAACAGAAATGTAGATAAAACATTTCTCATACTTTCACAATATGTCAGAATAAACTAGCATATGAGCCTAACAATTTAAAATTCTGAAATTCACAGTTGTAGAAGTATACACTTTTTCATAGGTTCATAGATTAGTACTAGGCTATCAGCCCTACGGCCTATACAAGCCTAGCCATAACAATTCCCTGGCTATTTCTTCCCACATTATTTACTTTCCTGGACCCCTGTCTAGCAGGGCGACTGACGTGATCCCTGGGGTGAATATACCTATTCCTATTTCCTATACTTATCAATAATTTTCCCATCATAATTAAAAAGTTGGAATTAGCCAAGTGCTTAGTAGCAAATGAGTCAACTAAGGGTATAGCTGTTGGGTCAAGTTTGGGAATTGTGCATAAAAATTTAAAAGACTGCGGAACTTTATACATCCTGTCTGCATTTTTATTTAAAAGACTGAGGAACTTTATACATCCTGTCTGCATTTTTAGGGACAGCTGCCTGACTATCAGAAAAACTGCAGGCAGTAAGACACACATCCTCTAAAGCAGACATGACAAATGGAATGGTTGTAGGTTCTGGGAAAATCTTTCTGTAAGAACTCATAGTAATTATTTGAGGGACTGAGAAACCTCAAGTGTTCTCCAACTGAAAACATTACGACATTCTAGCAATAGTCTCTGAGAAAGAGAAACACCCAGAGGGAGAATCAGAACGAGACCTCTCCTCGGAGTCTGAATCAGAAATCCAAGGATAAAACCCTGAACATGTCCCCGCATCTTCCTGTCCAGATTCAGAATCTTGAATCTCTTCAGGAAAGAAAGCATCCCTCTTTCTTTTACTGAAACTACTCTATAGAATGATCAATAGCCTGAATAAAGATCTTGAGTCAGTCAAAGTACAATACTCCTATCCAAAGAAATTTGAGGGGAAGTAGATATATGCTTGTTTTTTTGATTCTTTTTGAAAGGAAAAATGGGGCCAACCTTGTTATTAATGGCAGCTGCTGATTCCCCAGGGATGGGCACAACATTTTGATACAACAGGGAAACCCTCCCTGTTTCCTCTCCCAAGACCGACAAGAGTGGTTCTTCTTTGCCCAATGAGAGGACCCTCAAGCTGCAGAGAACTTGATTAACCCCCAGTCCACAGTAGCTGTAAGTGCTACACCAGAGGGATCCAGGGTAAAAAAAAGAGTGGTCTGAAGGACAACAAATGGCCACAACAGAGTTGCCCACCTGCAACTGAGGCAAATTGCTAGCCTGGTGTGGTGGCAAAGGCTGTTTACTTAACCTTTTCTTTTTGTGGCTTGAAGGACTGAATATGAGAGTGACAATCTGTTCCATCATCAAGCCGAAAATGGTGACTCTATCCTGGGGAAAAACAAGCAATAGTGCCAGTAAAACTTCCAGTTCACAAGTTACTTTTCTGACTGAAGAAATACAATGAAAAGCACTTTAAACACTATGGCAGCCCCGCAACCTTAAAATAAGCACAATTTCTCCAGAGAAGATAATCAGATAGCTAGCACTAATTTTAACCTGACAGAAATGAGTGCTCCTTTTAAAAGTATGGTACAGTCTCGAGACAATCTGTTAAAACACAATACTCCTAAGCTTTAAAATAACTTTCTTGAAGTGCAAAGTAATAAACCATCAGTAAAAAATAAGAAAATGGGAAGTTTTCCCCAAATGGAATTTACCTGCCTAGCTAAGGAAAGCGCAAGCTGACCTTGTAGCCTCAAACACCTCACAGGAGTGTACTCTTCGGCAGCAGTAACGCTCTGAAGGGCTTTGCGCCCAAAGCTGTCTTTTATTCAGCTCAGCTTGAGCTGCTTGATAGTGTGGGAACATGGAATGTGCCCCAAACTTTGGAAGCAAGCCAGCTGTTATATCCTTGCCAAAATATAATCCATATAGCTAAGGCTACTGCAACAGTGATCAATATAAAGAACACTCCCCTTGGCTTCTGCCCGGAGCCATGGCAGAATGTTCACACTAGGATCATACTCCATCGGTGTAACACTCAGTGCTCCTACTCAGTGTCTTCCAAATGACAAGTCAGATCCACCTCCTCCCCAGGATAGGCTAGCCAGTAGCAGCCACTCACTCCTGTCTTCCGATGCCTGCTCCTACAAACTGATCACCTGTGACACAGTCAGGGATTTATCCCTCTATACCATGGATATGGATATGGATCTTCAATTCATATCTTGTTAACAGTGCACAACAAGAGTACTGTAAATGGGAAAAATAACCACTTAAGCATTTCAATTACTTATTTAGCCTTTGTTGACCAGGTTACTCCCACTAGGATACTTGGAATAAGTTCAGATATAGGACTCCATGGCATTTTCAGAGCTTTTTGTGCATCACAGATGTAGCAACATCTAATAACACAATATAGTACTGGAAAATGCAAATCATATGAAAAGCTTTGTTTGCAAAATAGGCCCGATTTTAAGGCTGTGCAGAATTTCCTTCTTTTCTTCTGTATGTATGTTTA
This sequence comes from Protopterus annectens, assembly GCF_019279795.1. Classification (NCBI taxonomy): domain Eukaryota; kingdom Metazoa; phylum Chordata; order Ceratodontiformes; family Protopteridae; genus Protopterus; species Protopterus annectens. The sequence continues at coordinate 1,470,855,111 of NC_056744.1, forward strand.
TTCCATCAGCCCATATCACACTCTGTGACAAAGCCAGCAAAAAAAACACAGCAGCCACAGAGTAGTGCTTCTTCAAATTAAACCATCTTTAAACTTGCAAAATGTTGTTAGTCTGACACACACACACACACACATACATATATACACATATACACATATACACATACACACATATACACATATATATACACACACACACACACACACACACACACACACACACACACACACACACACACACACACACACGTTGTGCGACATGATACAGAGCACATTAATTGTGGTAAACCAAGTACAGCTAATTCAAGAGTGATTTGCTTTTAGGGTTATGTCAGTTCATAAGAACTGTACATATATTATCTCTTGGAACAATATCGTTAATACTTTGCAGTACAGTATTATAAAATGCAAACAAAAAATGTTGATAACTATTACTCCAAATAAGACTGAGTTGTGTGATACTTCTAATCTTCTTGTCAAGTTTCTATCACCTATATACATCATGTTCTGCAGTAGACACTACAACAGGCTCACACACACACACACACACACACACACACACACACACACACACAGACAAGTAGCACTTTTCTTCAAAGATACTCCACTTACAGGACTGAAAATTCATGAGAGGTTGATTACAAAGCAAAAGATGTATAAGGACATGCCACAACATTTTTGATTTTTGTTTCTTTTTGTTTTCCTCCTAATAACCTCTCTTCCTTTTATAACTAGGTAAATATGCTTTGTTTTTCTTTTCCAGATTGCACATTTGGGGAAAGGACTGCCAAGTGCTGGAACTGGGATTTTAATGCAGCAGTAATATGGATAAGTGAAAACATTCGGCTAGTCTTCTAATATGTAGTTTCCTAGATTGAGTCATAGTTAGATTTCTTCAAATTACATAAAATTCACTGAACCCCCAGTAGACATCAAAAAGGTACACTCCAGCAAGCATACTGCACCCACAAGAAACAATAATTGGTTTAGCAGAGTCTTCTTTTAGAACCTGTTTACAATTAAATACATCAATTTATTAAATATTATCTGTCTGCATTTAGGAAACAATACTAAATAGATTACGTTTTATGCATACAGTATTTTCAGTGTTATTGAGCCTGTTGCCTCACCATTTGAGAAAAAACTGCTGAGAAACACAGGTTGCTCTGAAAATGTATTAAGCTGTTGACTAAGGAATAGCACAGCTGTATGAACTTGCTGGTTACTTCATACCACCATTCCACAAAAACCCTTAGCTAGATCTATTTTCAGAGAGCAATATTCTTCGATGAGGCAACAGAAACTTCCTGTTCAGTAGCAACAGGAAAGCCTTACGTCAGGGAACTTTATAAAGATCTCCCACCTCAATGAACGAAAGTCTGTCTTTTTGCAATTAAGCAGACATCCAGAAGAATACAAAATTAAAGGAACAGAAAGTACAACTGTATGAGGACTCACCACAACCACAAATGTTTGAGAAGGGTCACTGTTGCAGTAGAATTCATAACATATGGGAATCAACTGCAGGCTCTCAGAGAACCGCATAAATCAAGGCACAGGTTGACATTCTCTGCAAGTGGAGACACAAACTGGTGTCTATGAAATAAAGGATACTAGACTGTGCCATCTTCTCTACTTTCATGCAAGCAAACTTCATAGAGGCCATGTACTGTGTGGGGAAGAGATAAATTTATTTAAAAAAAAAAATAGGATGAGAGTTTTTTGTGTTATCTAGCTTTACAGTGCTAGGTTTTTGTGCAGGCAATGAAAGAAGGGTTACTACATAAACATCTTGGTTGTTCATGTGGAGAACTGAATGTCCTGGACACTGATGTCACAGACACTAGGATCAGTTTTCAGAACAGCCCACAAAACTAGCTCCACCCCCTTTCTATTTCCTGTCAGTCAACAAGGACTCCTTTGTTTCAGTTCAAACCACGCTGCCCAATAGGTCTGTATCTTGACAACACAAGAGGCTTCTAGTCCTTTTTGGCCAGAGATCACCGGAGAAGGAAAACCATTGACACCTTACATGCTAAGGCATTTGGGCATAAATGTTCCATCCCAGCATGGACTTATTTTTATTCCCCCCCCCACCCTGATCCACCACCTGGAGTTGGGACTAGGACTGTGCATTTGGACCTTCGTAGTAACTTTGCACTTAGACTTTGATTCCTCTGTTGGACTTATCTTTATTCCCCCACCTTGACCCACCACCTCTAACTGGGACTAGGACTGTGTATCTGGACCTTCGTAGTAGCTTTGCCCTCAGACTTTAATTCCTCTGTTGCATCTGCTCACCATAAATTATCAACCTAGATTTTACTCCTGCTACACCCTAGTAATGTTTAAACAAAAGTTATGTTACTTACCATAATGTTAGACTTATGTTATCTGATTTTCCTCTGGTTCAAAGATATGAGTTGTCAGATCTGACCTTAGCACCGACTCTGAAGCTTCTTTGGATCCACAGTTCTGACTCCTCCCCTACCCATAATTCCCTGGAATCCACCTTAGCAGGTCAGATTGTGTTTGCCCTATCTCTTGGTCTCATACATGAAAAATCCTAAGTAAGGAACCCTGAAATTACAACATCCCAATATGTTGAGGATTAGTGGGTACAGTCTTGCATGACTGTGCACAGACAAGGAATAAAGATCTACTCAATTACCTTGGAGCCATAGGTGACAATCTGGAAGGGGCAAGAGAAGGAGTTTGAACCAGATGAAAATTAGACAGCATGGATTTAACATTATGGTAAGAATATAACTTTCTTATCCAATGTTGTCTATTTCATCCATTTCAGACATATGGGGCAGAATCCAAAACTACCCATCTGGGCAATATCAAGAAAGGTATGGCGTAATCAAAGAAGGAACATGACCTGAATTGCACATTCAGCTTATAGTGAGACACAAATGTGTTTATCGGAGACTAAGTAGCTGCAGCACAACTGTCATCAATGGACAGTCCTCTGTTAAAGGCTGTTGAAGTGCCCTAGTTGAATGAGCTTTTGGTTTAGCTAGTAAGGTTAAATTCTTCTTATGATAAACAAAAGTTATACAATCTGGCAGACATCTAGACAAAATAACCTTTGCTACTGCCTTCACCTACTTCGCCTTTGAAAATTAAATGAAAAATTGATAGTCACTTCTGAACTGTTTTGTTCTATGTATGTAGAATCTTGAGGTGTCTGTGGACATATAACATATGCAACAAGTATTCTCCTTTGTTTTAATGGGTCTATATTAGCAGAATGAAAACAGTACTGAGCGAATCCCAGTTGAGCGACACAAAGAGCGAAAACCGCCAATTTCGAATCCGATAAACTAAACAAGTAAAACATGTAAACTGTCACTAAGTGTGTACCCCCACACCCCTGCTACTTAAATATACCAACTCCGAGATCGCACTACATTGAACTAAATGGACGAATTCCCTATGGCGATCTCCATTCATTCTTGCAATATTAGTAGTTTTTGCTCTTTATGTGTCACTTAACTGAGATTCGCTCAGTACTGTTTTCGTTCTGTTACTATAGACCCATTTTAATATCTGGGGAAAACACTGGTACATTTATGGACTGATTTATGTTTCTTCAGAAGCCACCTTAAGAATAAAGGATGCATTAGTTCTAAGACTCTAGCCTTGTGAAAGACTACATATGGCAGTTTACATGAGAAAGCCTGCAACTCTCTGGCTGATGTCACCACCACTAGTAAAACTGTTTTCCAAGTAAGGAATTTTAGATCTTCTATGGTTGCAAGTTCAAAGTGGGAATGAGTCAGAGCTTGCAGCATAGTTGTGATGTCCAGTGGAGTGGCTGGGTCTCTAATGGGAGGTCTTAGAAGAAAGTATAATTCAAGAAACCTTTGGAAGTTTTCAGAGAGGCTATTTGAATGTCTTTATATCCAACATGAAAATTTGAAATAAGCACCATCTGGACCTTAATGGTGGTAAAGCTGGAACCCTTATTAAGGAATTCACATAAGAAATCTAGTATGGATGGATCAGGTGCTGGAAAGGGTTCAAGAACTTTACAGGAGGACCAAATACAGAACCTCTTCCATTTGCCCTGGTAAATCTTTCTAGTGGACAGTTTCTGAGAAGCAGGAAGAATACTGACAAGCACAGGAGGAAGCCTGGTATCTTTGGCTATGCTCAAAACTGGATGAACGATATGTTTAACTTCATGGACTTCTGGACAGGAAGAGGCAGTCTGGATGAATAAATCAGTAGTTTTGGATACTGATCTAGCATCCAAAGGGGATGTACCAGAAGAGGCCACAGGTAGGAAAAACATGTCTGTTGAGGCCAAAAAGGGGCAATGAGGATCACCCTGCCTTGCACTGTCTTGCTTTCTGTATGAATTTATTCATTGGGGCAAAGGTGGGAGGGCCTATAGGGGCCCAGGGTCCAGTTGTGGATCAGAGCATCTCTTGGTGACTTGACGCTGTGGACAGATCAGAGCAAAATACCTGCTGCATTTTTTTGTTTAGATAGGATGCAAAAAGGTCACAGGAATGATGGCCCCAGTGACTGAAGATCAAACATGTCACTGTACGACTGAGGGTCCAATTGTGAGAAAGAAAGACAGTTTGTTAAATTTGTCTGCTAGCACACTGGACTCCACTAGGATGTGTTTTGCCATAAGAAAGTGGTGTGAAAACATCGCCCATTACCAAACTCTCATGGCCTCTGGACATAGAGGGTAAGAACTTGTTTCCCCCCTGCATGTTGATGTACCAAACCACCTCTATGTTGTCAGTCTGTATGTTAATCACACCCTTGGGGAGGAGGTCCTGGAATGCTTGCAATGCTAGGAGGATCACCCTCAACTCTAAGGCACTGATGTGAAGACTCACTTCTAGTGATAACCATGCATCATGGACCAGTTTTCCTTCAAAGTGCCGCCCTCCCCACACACAGAAGGGAGGAGTCTGTGGTTACTGTTGCTACTGGTGATTCTGACTGGAAAAGGCAACCCTGATTAAAGTCTGGGATGTTACCCACCAAGTGATGTGTTGTCAGCAGATCTGAGTAATTCAAATCTTTCAATGCAAAGAATGAATGGACTGAGACCATTATGCTGCTAAATTCCATTGCAGCACTCTCATGTAGTATATGGCTAAATGAACCTTTAGAATCAAGGATGCCTTCAGGCCTAAAAGATGCAACACTAACCTCGCTGGTGGTGATGGGTGATGTAGCACTCAAATGGCAGTGAGGCAAAGTGACTGAACTCCGGATTTGGGAAGACTGACTTTCTGCAGGCTGGTATCTAGATGCCATCCTATGAACTCTGTACTCTGGGTTGGAGCCAGGGATAACTGAATCTAGCAAAATGTTGCCCAAGCCCAGTAACAACAGGAGCACCTGGTCCAGGTGAAGAAGCAATAAAATTATACTTTTTTTCAATATCCTAGATACTCCCTCCACCAAAGGGGCATAACAGATCATAGTAAATATCCTCAATTTTCAAAATACTCCCCATTCTATCCTACAGGGATTCATTCCCCTATTAACACTCAATCTTTGTACCACCTTCAGTAAATTAAACAGTTGATTTTCATTGTAGACCCCATTTCTAAGGTGCTGTACGATATCCCAAGTCACTTGACGGAACTGCCCATCATATGAGCATAAACTTCTCTCTCTCATAAAAATTCCCAAGAGGGGAGTGAATTTAAAAGGTCAGAAAGATGAGAACTTTTGGTATGCAAGAAATATACCTGTGTATGTAGGTTTCCTAAATAATGTTGAGGGGTATCTCTCCATTTTTTCATGTGACTCCTGACTGCCTTCAGAATAGGAAAGTGGGACAGTCATGCAAGTCTTCATGACTCTATAGCCGATTCCCAGAGAAACAGCAGCAAAACTCCTTGGACCAACTATGCCTCCTGAAGTTCTACAGTCTCCTCAGGTTGATATAAAAAAATATAAAAAAATCTCTCTCTAAAAAGTAGAAAGCCCTCTAACAAACAGTGCTTTATGACAACTTTTGCAAACATCTTCCCTTTTTGCTCACTGTTTTGTAGCTTCTTCCTCACCTGTGGACCAAAAAGAGTGGTATCATAAGGCGGCATTAGTGAAAGATGCTTTAAAGTAATTCCACAAAGCTGCAATGCATCAGCCACACAAGATGGCATGTAGTAATGATGGTTCAACCTGTATAAGCTGCTGTATTGACTGTACTCTGTAAGAGTCACAAAGAAAGTGTCATACTAAAAGCAAACTGTGTGTGTGTTGAATAATTCAGTGTATGTATGAAAAGGGCGCCTGAAGCATACACATACTTTCTAAAGCAGTATATCATCCAAGACTCCACGTTGGTAGGAAGAACCACTGAGCTGTTTTGAGGGATCTCTACTTACTGCAACTGCTTCAACAATGCAGGCAGCATGAGGAACCTTACTGGAGCACTCAAGGTCCCTGGGAGGTTGGAAGATCCTGTCCGGTCTTCTTTACATAGGCGCTACCACATCAGGCTCTTGCCAAGCCCTTAATGTTACACGAGATCCTATGCTGTCATCACGTGGGATCATCCAAGAGATAGGTGAGACAGAGGAAAAAGTCCCCAGCAGTATCTGTTCTTCAAGGGAAACCAGGTAAAGAGGCCATTATCCTTTCTGATGCATTCATTCCAGGGTTTCCCCAAATTTGGCGTAATCAGGTGAGATACTGGGAAACCTCCCTTTCAACTAACCCAGTATTCGGGGTGGTGGGACTCTGTACTGGAGTCTATGATGTTTCCTTTTACATCTCCAATTCCTGGGAACATTCAGGAAGGCACTTTCCTACTGAGAGGAAGAGGAATCTAGAGCAGGAACTACCATCCTATCTCTGCATTGTCTTTCTACCACTCGAGGATGAAGATGATAAGATCAATTCCTTAGATTCAGGGGCATCACAGTGTGGATCCAATGTTGGTACAGACATCCTGGGAAATTCAACCAACACCTGTTGATGCTGCTGGATCACTGCTTTCTTTCTTTTTTTTTTTTTAACATCTTTATTAACTCATCAATTTTTAATGAGTGACATGGGCATACATACATTAATATAAAAAACACATAGTAACGTCTTCCATGTTATGTTCATGCAGCATACATATATGCTTTGTTTTTAATAATTTTCATTTATTCCAGCATTACATAAATTACTCATTTCGTCCCTTTCCTTAAATCTCTCTTCTCCTCTTCCTGAACATTATTCTGCATATATTTTCTCAAAAATTGAATTTATTTTCAGTCTGATTTGTTCCTTCCCTTTTCTAATGATCTCACCTTCAGTCCTTGTATCTCTTTTATTACATTTTCTGATGTCCTGGTGATCAACATTAACAATATCAATACTAAAGGAATGGTATAACCAACCACCATCAGAGGTAGAGTCTGACGTTGACACAGTCACATCACATCTCAACATTGAAACTGATGTCAGCACTAAAGTACACGTTAAGTGCCAGGGACTCAAACACTGATATGGTCATCATAGAAAATGGCCCCAACAGTATTGGGATCAAGCTCAACACTGACCAATTGTAATCAGGGGCCTGTGCCTAATAACCTCAGTGCCATGAGCCTTAGCACAGAGTTCATTTGTATAGAGGAAGGTGATGCTCGGAGGAAGGAGATGACATGTGTAACAAAGCAGGAGTCTGTGGATGAATAATTGACTCTAAGTACCTGGCACTGAAGCACTGCCATGGGAAAGAACAAAAAAAAAAAAAAAACAGTGGAAACCCAGAACCAGAGATGGAAGATATGATGCCCATTTCAGTCAGAGACTTGACAAGGGCCCTTACCATTTTCTCTCAGTTTACATTCAAAGCAGTGGAAGGACTGCAGAGAAAAAGACCTGGAGGAATGGATGGAAAGTGAGAAATAAGACCTGGACTCCAAATTCTTAGAAATTTCTTTTTCAGATGAAAAACTGTTTAATCATTTCCTAGGTGGAGGGTTTGCCCTACAGTAAATCTAAACACCAGGGCACCCTATGTCAAACCTTTATTAGAGCTGGCTAGAGGCATGATGCTGTCTTCAGGAGGAGAAGCCTCCAAACATGATATTTTGGAGGTACAGTGTGAAATCTGATGGCCCTGCTTTCCTCAATCTTTACCCCCCAACTATCACTAGGGAGCAGGCCCTAAATGCCCCCTCTACAGCTGAGAACACTGCATTGATTGGCCCTGATAATATCTCAGAATGCCTCCTAAGTAGCCTGAAGTATGACCTCTCTGAATATATGGAGTCTATTTAACCAAAGCTTCTAGACAGGCTTTGTTCCACATGAATGGAGGATTGCAATGGTCATCAGCCTGCACAAGGGTGGCCCATCAATGGACCCTGGGAAATACAGACCCATAAGGCTGAATACTCTCATTTGCAAAGCCATAAAAATAATTATCATGGATATGATAAATAATGACATAGGAAATATTAAAACACTGGATTCAACCCATTTTTGCTTCATCAAGGTTAGTTCATGCATACTCAACCCGATGGACTTCTTTGAAAAGGTCAACAATGCAACGGATTAGGGCAAAATGGTGCATACTGCCTACACAGACCTGGCTAAAACATATGATACAGTACTCTACTCAGACTTTGCAAACAAGTTCATGGAATTAGTATTACCCGTATGTTATGTGCTGAGTAGCCAGCTGGCTCTCACACAGGACCAAAGAAGTTAAGATAGGCGAGACCACACCCCCAAAGAGGACAGTCACTAACAGAGTCCCTCAGGGTTCTCTGTGTTGAGTCCACTCCTTCTTGGCATTTGCTTCTGGAAATCAAAGCCAATGTCAAAGGCCAATGGCTGATTAAGTTTGCAGATGACTGCAAACTAGGAGCATTAACAGATTCCTCCCATAACACAGATATCCTGCAGGAAGGACTAACACAGACAAATGACTAGTGCCAAAGCCATGGCTTAAACCTCAATGCCAAGAAATGCATAATAATATCCTTTGGGAAGTTGGCCACCCTAGGAAACTACCTCATTGATAATATGCCCCTTACAGTTGACCCAGTATTCAGAGATTTGGGAAGGTATATGGACAGTAATCTGGCTTTTGACTAACGTGTCTAATGTAGTAAGGAAATAATTTTATGTTGCTTAACTTATAAGCAAGGTCATGGCATCTATGTCTGAGGAAGTCATTGTAACTCGTATTCAGTCTTCATCAGACCCATAACTGAGTACAATGCTCCCTTCGGCATGTATCTGACCAGGCACATGCAACAAATGGAACAGTCACACAGGTTCCTCTCAAAAGGAATACAGGATATAAACAGCATTTTCCATACAGATCACATCAAAGCCCCATCTCTATAATTAGTTTCCTACAGACTGGTGAGAGACGATCTATGCTTGGTATACAAGACAACTTTGGATCCTGTCTTAATGGATCATTTGCTTATAAGCAAGACCAACAGCATGAGATTTACCTGATCTAAAAACGTAAACTTTGCCACATAAATAGGACTTGTTGGAGGGACAAGTTTTTGTGTCTTAGAGAATTCCCCTTCTCTGGAATAGGCTTCCCATCTGTGTGAAGCAGTGTTCTTCCTTAACCCTACTCAAGCGCAGCCTGGACCAGTGGATGGGAAATCATAAATTCACCCCTTCTCTAGCCCCTATGTCTCTAATGCATACATAAATATTCTAAATCCTGTCCTAGCTTATATATGCACCCTTACATACACCATTTAAACAATCTAAAATATACCCCTAAGTATAACCTATAAAATAACCTAAAAGTAACCAATATGGCAAAAAAAATCTGGGTTATGTTTGAGATGAATGGCTAAGCTTATAAAGACCCCAGTGGTTGCTAGCCTAGAATGCACTTATGAACCTATTTATTTATTTGTTCTTAATTTTCAGCCAAGGAGCTTGTAGCAAATTATTGGGCAACAAGTCCTTATTTCTCCTCCCATACAAAGTTCTAGAGCTAAACGTCCACACATGTTGCAGACAACATTCAGATGGTCTACCCCTAGATGCTATGCATAAGATGCATGTCCTGAGGGGGAATTTTGCATGCATACCAAGAACAATTATTGAAACCTAAGGCCATCAATTAATCAACTGCAAAAACAACAAAAAGCCACTAAAAAGGTTTATAGACCAAAATCCCAACCAGATGCACATACTCGCACACAAAAAAAATCTCCACCACTGCCTATAAGAAACAGCTGACAGAATACCAGAAAACCATTAAATGTAAAGGCGGCAACCATCGTGACCTAAAAAGGAGCATGGAAAGTAGAAAACTTGCATAACAATTGGCAAGCCAGTAATCCAGTCTTTATAAAAAATAAAATAAGTGATTTTAGTTAGTCTAGCAACTAGGACTAATGCGATACCACATACCAAGATCATGCAAAGACAACAGGAAATGAGCCTGGGAGTACTTCTTGATAAAATGATAGATGCTGCAAATAAGATCTGAAAAGAAGGGAAGATGCAGTGCACTATGGGAACAATTGGGAGGATTTTTGAGCCTTGAAGCATCTCAATGTGCAGTATGACTGCTGCCATATCTAGCAGTCCTGCTGTTGAAGTGGAAAAACTAGGCTGTGTAAGATTAGGAGCTGTCTTAGAGCCAAGGCCTTTATAAGAGCCCATACAGAAAAATGTGTCTACTTGCTTTTGTTTACTTTCCTAGTATTTGGCATCTGAGAAGATGTACAATCTGTGCCACCTAGAATGGAAAAGCAGCATTACTGGACATCAGCAGGACTGAAGAAACAATGCAGTTAGGTATATGGAGTGGAGAGCATGAGGCTTGCAGGGTAGACAGGACAGTAGGATGCTGAGGAGAAGCAGTTTCACAAACACACTAGGTGTAAGCAAGGAGAAACAATTATACTGATGCCAAAATGTGGCTATTAAGACTGAACTTAGGACTGTTTTGCTAATCTTTCAGGATTAGCTTCATAATCAGAGGAAATGGCAAATAGTATTAAGGAGTTCAGGGGGACATTTCTGGACAATAATATCCCCTGGGGTATTCCTACAGTGAATAGATGACAAAATACGAACCTACTGCACCTGGCATAGGTTAGATAGACAAATCAAATTTCACACTACTGTGTGTTTCAGAGACTGCCCTTGTGGCCTAAGCAGACACTGGTTAAGCCTATCCACTTATCTTGTTAAATTCCCTTGGAATTTGGTTTAATGCTAGGAAGTGGATGGTAAATGCTGACTGCTTCTTCACAC